>NC_057814.1:243814865-244007066 GCF_018294505.1 Triticum aestivum
GCGAGGGGGTGCGGCGGGGACGGCCACTGTTCGACCCCGGTCGGGGGAACAGGGAAGGGGGCGAGGGGGGAGAGGTGGGCTGGGCCGGGGGTCGGGGGTGGCGGCCCAGTTTGGGCCACGGGTCCAGTGGGGGGGAAAGGGCCTTCTCTCTTTTTTTCTTTTTTTGTCTGTTCTGTTTTGTGTTGTCTTTTTACTTGTTTATTTTCTTTTCTGTTTTAGTTCATTTAAAAGTATTTAGGTATTTTATAAAAATGTGTTTTCTCCACAACAATTATCAGTGCAATTTCTGGCAGTGCCCGAACATTTTTGTTTAAATTTTTGAAAACTTTTATTTTCCACTTTAAATTTAATTGAAGTTTGATTTAGGAGTTTGAAAAGGAATGTGATTCAAATGTGATCAAGCCCTGTTTAGCAACATGATTAGCTTAATCTCAGTGAGTTACTGTAGCATGATTCACGGGGTGTTACACCTATTAACCGGAGGCCCAGCCCAAATTGCTGTTTTTTGCCTATTTTAGTGTTTTGGAGAAAAAGGATATCAAACGGAGTCCAAACGGAATGAAACCTTCGGGAGCGTGATTTTTGGAACATACGTGATCCAGAGGACTTGGAGTGGACGTCAAGCGACCAACGAGGCGGCCACGAGGCAGGGGGCGCGCCCACCTCCCCCAGGCGCGCCCTCCACCCTCGTGGGCCCCTCGTGGCTCCACCGACCTACTTCTTCCTCCTATATATACCTACGTACCCCCAAACCATCAGAAGCGACCACGAAAACCTAATTCCACCGCCGCAACCTTCTGTACCCGTGAGATCCCATCTTGGGGCCTTTTCCGGCGTCCTGCCGGAGGGGGCATTGATCACGGAGGGCTTCTACATCAACACCATAGCCTCTCCGATGATGTGTGAGTAGTTTACCTCAGACCTTGGGGACGATAGTTATTAGCTAGATGGCTTCTTCTCTCTTTGGATCTCAATACAAAGTTCTCCTCGATTCTCTTGGAGATCTATTTGATGTAATCTTCTTTTGTGGTGTGTTTGTCGAGATCCGATGAATTGTGGGTTTATGATCAAGATTATCTATGAACAATATTTGAATCTTCTCTGAATTCTTTTATGTATGATTGGTTATCTTTGCAAGTCTCTTCGAATTATCAGTTTGGTTTGGCCTACTAGATTGATCTTTCTTGAAATGGGAGAAGTTCTTAGCTTTGGGTTCAATCTTGCGGTGTCCTTTCCCAGTGACAGAAGGGGTAGCAAGGCACGTATTGTATTGTTGCCATCGAGGATAAAAAGATGGGGTTTATATCATATTGCATGAGTTTATCCCTGTACATCATGTCATCTTGCTTAAAGCGTTACTCCGTTCTTATGAACTTAATACTCTAGATGCATGCTGGATAGCGGTCGATGTGTGGAGTAATAGTAGTAGATGCAGGTAGGAGTCAGTCTACTTGTCACAGACGTGATGCCTATATACATGATCATACCTAGATATTCTCATAACTATGCTCAATTCTATCAATTTCTCGACAGTAATTCGTTCACCCACCGTAATACTCATGCTATCTTGAGAGAAGCCACTCGTGAAACCTATGGCCCCCGGGTCTATTTTCCATCATATTAATCTCCCGTTATTTCCATTACTGTTTATTTTGCTTTCTTTACTTTTACTCTTTATCATAAAAATACCAAAAATATTATCTTATCATCTCTATCAGATCTCACTCTCGTAAGTGACCGTGAAGGGATTGACAACCCCTTTATCGCGTTGGTTGCGAGGTTCTTATTTGTTTGTGTAGGTGCAAGGGACTTGAGCGTGACCTCCTACTGGATTGATACCTTGGTTCTAAAAAACTGAGGGAATTACTTACGCTACTTTACTGCATCACCCTTTCCTCTTCAAGGGAAAACCAACGCAGTGCTCAAGAGGTAGCAGATAGTATTGACCTGTGTGAGATGACTTTGGGAGATAAAGTTATTCTTCATGTCACCGTATCTTGCCATGAATATGATTCGTTGACATCCATTAACACCTCGGTGTGGCAGTAGAAGGAGGAGCGCCGACTCATTTCAATCACTTTTTGTGTGCAGTTCAATTAAAATTATGGCGCCCGCCGGTTAGAGAGGTGGCCGCGCCACCTCAACGGTAGGCGTGATGGACTCAACTAGTTCAGTGCAGCTATGTGATTGATGCAGTGCAGATGGACTTGATTATGCCTGATAGGTCTTCTGCAAGCTATCTACATTGGAAATGAAATGGTAGCTAAGACAGTAGCTCTATTTTAAATGTATTATTACTTCATTTTATCAGTGGCAGTAGTAGTGCCAAAACAGTAGCACAAGATTACTAGATGGATGCAGAGTCAAAATCAACCGAAAAGGAACATACCCGGTCATGGGAACCATAACTGAGAGAGGGGCCCTATGCCGCCACGACTCAATGTGGTGAACCTGCAGATCCACTTGGATGATTCAACTCATGCGACCTTTTTCTGAAGTCTGCCTCAAATGAAGAAAAGATTGCATCATGCAGCTAGCAAGAAGTACATGCTCTCATGAGCTGACAGGTTCTTCTTTAGTAGTTGCACTCAAATTGAGTAACATTAAGGTTAGCTGTATTGCTCATGCAAGGTGCAACTATAATTCGGTTATCCTTTTGTGCAGTTCCACTAAAATAAAGTGCCATTGTGGTGACAGTGACGGCTCATCTTGCAAAGGCAAATAAATGTTGCACGAGATACCAATAGAGTTTGACGGAGATGTTGGAAGCTCCAATCAACCTTTGTGCAGTTCAATCAAAATTGAGAGACGTTGCCCACGTGACATTTTAGTTGAACTGAACAAGACACTCATTCCAAAAGAACGTGTTTTGTGTAGTTCACCAAAAGATCACAATAGCAACAAGGTGAAATGGATATCCCTGTCCGCACAAAAAGATAGAAATAAAACAATTATTGGTCAATAACAAGATACGAAACATACACGAAATGAAAAGTGGCATCTTGATTATGTTCATGGCAATCATGCAAAGATAGTAGAAATTTTAAAACGGTAGCATTGCTTCATGTTACGGGAAGCATTATGATCAACAATGACATTCGTCAAATATACATTAATGGTGGCATTTCTTGTTTACCAGATACAGTAGATCAACAACAACTAAAGAGTTGGTTTAAGGACATGGGACAATGGGGACACCAGGACACTCAGCAGCGTAAAGAAGCAACTTACTTATCATGCTGGGGAAAACAGCAGGAGTACCATTTGTAACACAGTTTAGTTGCATCATATTACTGGAGGCATTAGATTAACAATAACACTGGTTAGACATGTCCTTATGGTAATAGTGTGATTGCTTCATTTTACATGCCCCCTTACATTAACAACAACAAAAAGTTGGTATAAGGACATGCGACAGTGGACGCATCAGCACAATGTACCTACAAGGAGGCATAAAGTGGTGATGCCGAGTTTGTTCATACTCTGTGAGGGCAGCAAATCTAATCCTGGAGACCTTTTACTATGTGAGGGCAGCAAATCTAATCCTGGACATACTCTGTTGACTTGTCCACCAGCCGCCACTTTCTATCCTTTTTTCGACCAATAATAGATCTTTTCCTTGTCCAATTTGTACTGCCTTTTCCCTTCATTTCCCTTTTCAACCAAGAGACCGGTTGGGTATCCAATCTCTACTACTTTTGTCACGCCCAATATGTGCCATCCAATCCGAGAGGAACTCGAAGGTCCCTGATGACCCAAAAGTATAGGGGATCAATTGTAGCTCTTTTCGATAAGTAAGAGTGTCGAACCCAACGAGGAGCAGAAGGAAATGACAAGTGGATTTTAGCAAGGTAATGTCTGCAAGTGCTGAAATTGTAAGTAGCAGAGTAGTTTGATAGCAAGATAATTTGTAACGAGCAAGTAATGATAGTAGTAAAAAAAGTGCAGCAAGGTATCCCAATCATTTTGAGGCAAAGTATAGGCCAAAACAGTCTCTTATGATAAGCAAAGCGTTCTTGAGGGTACACGGAAATTTCATCTAGTCATTTTCATCATGTTGGTTTGATTTGTGTTCGCTACTTTGATAATTTGATATGTGGGTGGACCGGTGCTTAGGTGATGGTCTTACTTGAACAAACCTCCTACTTATGATTAACCCTCCCGCAAGCATCCGCAACTACGAGAAAAGTATTAAGAATAAATTCTAACCATAGCATTAAACTTTTGGATGCAATCGGTCCCTTACAAAATAGCGGAAAAACTGGGGTTTAAGCTTCTATCACTCTCGCAACCCATCATCTAATTTCTACTCCACAATGCATTCCCTTAGGCCCAAATTTTGTGTGAAGTGTCATGTAGTCGACGTTCACATGAAACCGCTAAGGGAATCACAACATACATATTATCAAAATATCAAACACATATCAAGTTCACATGATTACTTGCAACATGATTTCTCCCGTGACCTCAAGAACAAAAGTAACTACTCATAAATGATAATCATGCTCAAGATCAGAGGGGTATTAAATAGCATATTGGATCTGAACATATAATCTTCCACCAAATAAACCATATAATAATCAACTACAAGATGTAATCAACACTACTAGTCACCCACAAGCGCCAATCTATAGTTCCGGTAACAAGATTGAACACAAGAGATGAACTAGGGTTTGAGATGAGATGGTGATGTTGAAGATGTTGATGGATATTGCCCTCCCCAAGATGGGAGAGTTGTTGGTGATGATGATGACGATGATTTCCCCCTCTGAGAGGGAAGTTCCCCCGGCGGAATCGCTCCGCCGGAGGGCAAAAGTGCTCCTGCCCAAGTTCCGCCTCGAGACGGCGGCGCTCCCTCCCGAAAGTCTTCTACTTATTTTTTTATAGGTCAAAATGACCTATATACCAGAAGATGGGCACCGGAGGTGGTCCTGGGTGGGCACAACCCACCAGGGCGCGCCTGGGCTCCCTAGCGCGCCCAGGTGGGTTCTGCCCACCTGGTGGGCCCCCTCTGGTAGTTATTTGCTCCAATAATCCTCAAATATTTGATAAAAAATCCTCGTGAAGTTTTAGCTTGTTTGGAGTTGTGCATAATAGGTGGCCTGATGTAGCTTTTCCAGGTCCAGATTTCCAGCTGCCAGAATTCTCCCTCTTTGTGTATACCTTGCATATTATGAGAGAAAAGGCATTAGAATTACTCCAAAAAGCATTATTATGGATAAAAACATCATAAATAACAGTAAGAAAACAATGATGCAAAATGGACGTATCAACTCCCCCAAGCTTAGACCTCGCTTGTCCTCAAGCGAAAAACCGAAATCGAAAAACATGTCCACATGCTTTGAGAGAGAGGTGTCGATAAAAACAAAATACGGACATAGAAGCATCATGTTCATTATTATAACAGCAAAAAATTTAAACATAAGGCTTTTATCATAGAACTTTTATCATAGACTTCTCATGAATAAGTGACAATTCATCACACTATTGAAGTATAAAGCAAAAACTCTATTAAAAACCAACAAACTATGTTCTCAGTCAACTTTGCAACTACAATTCATCATCTTTTGAAGAAGGGTCACGTGTCGGAGCCTTTAGGCAAGTCCACATACTCAACCATCATATAGTCTTCTATGGTTGCTAACACTCACCGCGTACACATGAGAAAAACGTTTCAACCGAACACATAGAAAGATAGGGGCTTATAGTTTCGCCTCCCAATGTATTCACCTCAAGGGTGATGTCAACAGTAGTAACTCATGCTATCTATATTCAACTGGACATATGTGCCTAGATCTTTCTTCATGACATGATGCTTGCCAAAAGTGAAAAATAAAAAGCAATATAAGGAAAACTTTGACTCTTTGCATAAAAGTAAATACATAAAAGTAAATGATTGGCCCTTCGCAGAGGGAAGCAGAGGTTGCCATGCGCTTATTTGTTTGTATGCTCAACCCCTTAGTGCAAAAGAACATCACGTTGCATTGCCCCTTGTGATAGTGACCTTTATTATGCAGCCTGTCGCTTTTATTCTTCATCACAAGTTCATGCAATGCTCAATTTTCTCTTACACTAAATGATCTCACACATTTAGAAGCAATTTTATTGCCTTTTTGCACCGATGACAACTTACTTGAGGGATCTTGCTCAATCCCTAGGTAGGTATGGTGGACACTTGAGAACAAGATTTGGGTTTAAGGGTTTTTGGATGCACAAGTAGTATCTCTACTTAGTGCGGAATTTTTGGCTAGCACAGATAGGGGGCAAGCACCACATGTTAAAGGATCTATGACAATATGACTTCTGTGTGAATATAAACAAACATCAACCATTAAGTTGTCTTCCTTGTCCAACATCAACAAATTTGGCATATAATATTTTGATGAGGGCTCACAATCACAAAAGATTTCTAGGATAGTATATTTATATGTGAATCTTCTCTTCCCTTATTAATTCTTTCATGAGTTGCATCATTGACTAATGCTATGTTTGTCAATTTCTAATAAAATTTTCTACTTATACTTTTCCTTATGTGGTGTCATCACCTACCATAAATTAGTATATGATCTTCTTGATTATTTCTTTTCTTTTCTTTTATTTCCTTTCTCTTTTTCTTCCTTGTTTCCTTTCTTTTATTTATAACATGAAAGTAAAGGAAGCAAAAACTCAAACTAAACTTTATTATATATCTTGCACACGATTACAAGGATAGATCACTAAGCAAACTCTCAAAGAAGAAAGGATCAAACTAAACTTTCATTCATGTAAAGCAAAAGATCGAACTAAAATAAGTAAAGGCAAAAAGATAGTGGGATGATACGATACCGGGGCACCTCCCACAAGCTTGGCGGAAGACAAAGGGAGTGCCCATACCCGATACTTAATTCTCCTTTGGTGGTGAAGAAGATGATGGTGGTGATGAAGCGATCCTATCCTTAAGGATCAAGAGATTTTCCAATCGACGGATGACACTCCGGAGATGGATGATATGCTCTTGATGCAGAATATTCTCTAGAGTAAGATACTTATTTTGTATGTGAACTATTTCAATGAACCGAAAGGCTTCAATCTCAGCAGGAGTAAGGTGAGTGAGGTAAGGCTTAAGGATTTCTTCTTCTTCCTCCTCTGCCAGCAATGCTTGTTCTGCCACCGAGGGTGGATCTACGGTAGCCTTCTTGCCCTTGTGTCCCTTGGCGGCGTCCGAGGGCTCCTCCCTCTTCAGCTCGATCTTCATCAACCAAGCATCTTCTTCCATGCTGTTGGAGGAGGAGAAAGACATGATGCCTGGCTTGATAAATCTGACCGAAAACAGCAAGAAAAGAGAACAGAGGATTTCTCCGTGCTACGTGGTTAATAGGTTCAGGGAGTATATATAGATTTTTTTATCTTGGAAACAAGCTACCTGTAGAAAAACGGAGTCCGGAAGGTGTCCCAGGTGGGCACAACCCACCTGGGCGCGCCAGGCTGGTGTCTTGTGCCCACCAGGGTACGCTTCCTGAAAGTTTCTTATTTTCCTATTTTTCTAAATAATCCAAAACTAACAAAAAATATTTTTGCGGATTTTCCGGAGTCCGTTTACTTACCTTATCACGTACCTCCTTATTTTCACGATTCTGGAGTGTTCCGGAAGGACTCTTTTATGTGTTCTTCCGGTGTCAAAGTTTGGATTATATTACTTTCAACATTAATGGGCGTACCTGAGATATAATGTTTTATTCGTTGCCCATTGACAACCTTCGGGTTAGTACCTTTGACATTATTTATTTTGATGGCTCCAGACCGATAAACGTCCTCGATAACGTAGGGGCCTTCCAATTTTGAGAGGAGTTTTCTTGCAAAGAATCTAAAACGAGAGTTGTACAAAAGAACATATTCTCCGACTTTAAACTCATGCTTTTGGATTCTTTTGTCATGCCATCTTTTAACTTTTTCTTTGAATAATTTTGCATTTTCATAAGCTTGATTTCTCCATTCATCTAATGAGCTAATAGCAAATAACCTCTTTTCACCAGCAAGTTTGAAATCATAGTTGAGATCTTTGATGGCCCAATATGCTTTATGTTCTAATTCAAGAGGAAAATGACAAGCTTTTCCATTAACCATTTTATAAGGAGACATACCCATAGGATTTGTATATGCTGTTCTATAAGCCCAAAGTGCATCATCTAATTTCTTAGACCAATTCTTCCTGGACCTACTGACAGTCTTTTGCAAAATTAATTTTATTTCTCTATTGCAAAGTTAAACTTGAACACTAGACTGAGGATGATAAGGTGATGCAATTCTATGGTTAACATCATACTTGGCAAGCATTTTACGGAAAGCACCATGAATAAAGTGTGAACCACCATTAGTCATTAAATATCTAGCGACTCCAAACCTTGGGAAAATAACTTCCTTAAGCATTTTAATAGAGGTGTTGTGATCAGCACTACTGGTTGGAATAGCTTCTACCCATTTAGTAACATAATCAACAACAACCAAAATATGTGTATACCCATTAGGGGAAGGAAAAGGTCCCATGTAATCAAATCCCCACACATCAAATGGTTCAACAGCAAGTGAATAGTTCATAGGCATTTCTTGACGCTTATCAATATTACCTATTCTTTGACATTCATCACAAGATAAGACGAACTTATGGGCATCCTTGAAGAGAGTAAGCCAATAAAATCCAGATTGCAATACCTTGTGAGCAGTTCTATCTCGAGCATGATGCCCTCCATAAGCTTCGGAGTGACATTTCTATAGGATTTGTCCCTGTTCATGCTCAGGTACACAACATCTAATAATCGCATCTACTCCTTCTTTATAAAGATGTGGGTCATCCCAAAAGTAATGTCTTAAATTATAGAAGAATTTTTTCTTTTGTTGGTAAGTAAAGCTAGGTGGTAAATATTTAGCAACAATGTAATTAGCATAGTCAGCATACGAAGGAGTACTATGTGCAACATTTATTGCAGCTAACTGCTCATCAGGAAAACTATCATCAATAGGTAGTGGGTCATCAGGTACATTTTCAAGCCTAGATAAATTATCAGCTACGGGGTTCTCAGCTCCTTTTCTATCAATGATATGTAAATCAAATTCTTGTAACAAGAGAACCCATCGAACAAGTCTAGGTTTAGCATCTTTCTTTTCCATAAGATATTTAATAGTAGCATGATCGATGTGAAAAATTACTTTTGAATCAACAATATAAGGTCTAAATTTATCACAAGCAAACACCACTGCTAAGAATTCTTTTTCAGTGGTAGCATAGTTTCGTTGAGCACTGTCTAGAGTTTTACTAGCATAATGAATAACATTCAATTTCTTATCAATTCTTTGTCCTAGAACAGCACCAACAGCATAATCACTAGCATCATACATAATTTCAAAAGGCAAGTTCCAATCAGGTGGTTGAACAATAGGTGCAGAAATTAAGGCTTTCTTGAGTGTTTCAAAGGCTTCTAAGCAATCATCATCAAAAACAAAAGGAATATCATTTTGCACAAGATTCATGAGAGGCCTAGAAATTTTAGAGAAGTCCTTGATAAATCTCCTATAGAAACCAGCATGACCTAAGAAACTATGAATACCTTTTGTATCTTTAGGGCATGGCATTTTCTCAGTTGCATCAACCTTAGCTTTTTCCACTTCAATACCTCTTTCAGAAATTCTATGACCCAAGACAATGCCTTCATTAACCATAAAGTGGCACTTCTCCCAATTTAAGACATGATTTGTTTGTTCACATCTCTGCAAAACTCGATCAAGGTTGCTTAAACAATCTTCAAAAGACTTCCCATAAACAGAGAAGTCATCCATGAAAACCTCAACAATCTTTTCACAAACGTCAGAGAATATAGCAGTCATACATCTTTGAAATGTAGCAGGTGCATTGCGTAAACCAAAAGGCATACATCTATAAGCATAGGTTCCGAAGGGACAAGTAAAAGTGGTCTTTTCTTGATCAGGTTGAGAAACAGGTATTTGTGAAAAACCAGAATATCCATCAAGGAAGCAAAAATGTGTGTGCTTAGATAATCTTTCAAGCATTTGATCAATAAAAGGCAGAGGGTAATGATCTTTTCTAGTTGCTTTGTTTAATTTTCTAAAATCAATTACCATTCTAAGCCTGTAACAATTCTTTCTGGAATAAGTTCATTCTTATCATTAGGAACAATAGTTATACCTCCTTCCTTAGGTCCGAAATGAACAGGACTTAGCCATCTACTATCAGCTATAGGATAGATTATACATGCTTCCAGAAGTTTTAATATTTATGTTCCTACCACTTCTTTCATCTTCGGATTTAACCGACGTTGGTGATCAACAATGGGTTTAGCATCAGGTTCCACATTAATTTTGTGCAGACATAGAGTGGGACTAATGCCCTTTAAATCATCAAGAGTATATCCAATAGCAGCTCGGTGCTTCCTTAGAACCTTCAACAATCTTTCTTCTTCATGTTCTGAAAGGTTAGCACTAATAATAACAGGATATATCTTCTTTTCATCAAGATAAGCATATTTCAAAGTGTCTGGCAATTGTTTTAATTCAAACACAGGATCACCTTTAGGTGCAGGAGGACCTCCTAGAGTTTGAATAGGCAAATTGTGTTTAAGTAGAGGACGTTGTTCAAAGATAATCTTATCTATTTCATTTCTTTCATGCATATGTAAATCATTTTCATGGTCTAGCAAATATTGTTCTAGTGGATCAGTAGGAGGCACAGCAATAGAAGCAAGACCAATTAATTCATCTTTACTAGGCAATTCTTTTTCTTGAAGTTTTCTACTAAACTTGGAAAAATTAAACTCATGAGACACATCACCAAAACTAACACCAACAGTTTGTTTCTCACAATCTATTATAGCATTAATGGTGTACAAGAAAGGTCTACCAAAGATAATGGGACCACAAAAGTGATCTTGTGGGGAACCAAGAACAAGAAAATCAGTAGGGTATTTTATTTTCCCACACAAGACTTCAACATCTCTAAAATTCCCAATTGGTGATATAGTGTCTCTATTAGCAAGTTTAATAGTAACATCTATGTCTTCTATCTCTGCGGGTGCTATGTCACTCGTAATTTCTTGATATAAGGTGTAAGGAATAACACTCACACTAGCACCTATCTATACCTACTATTAAAGCAAGGTGATATTCTTGGTTTCATCCCATTTAGATTTTTTTTACGCGCCGTTGATTATTTTTCTAATATGCGAGGTGGTACTAATTGATACAGCACCAATTTTTCTTACAATGCGCTCTGGCCCAATAAACAATCAACGCATAGCCCGTTAAGTTTTAAAAAAACCTTTCGTACCTATTCTGGGTCATTGGGCCTTTGTCATGTTTGTCCATCGAAAAATAAAGTCATTCCAATAGGATTCGAACACACAACCTCCAGTTCAGAAAAGAAGTCATGACCAATTCAGCCAGCTCACATTGTTCGTACAGCATAAGGTTGTTTCTTTATTAAATACTACTACATCGCCCTCTTAGGTACAATCTATCCAATTTATATACACCATCTGAGGGATAATGACGCAGAAATACGAAAGGGAAGAAAGGCTAATAAAGGAAAGACTGGCTAATTTAGTACACAGACATTTAAAAGTAATAAGAAAGATTGATTGACGTAGAGCATTCCAAGGAAATAAGGGAGCGAGAAATAAGCAGTGACAGAGAGGCTAATAATATACCTTCTATATATGTGGTGGGCTGCTATTAAACAGATTTCAGACGACCAAGCATTCTATATGTGTGTAACAAATTCATGATATCCTCAATAATTTAAAAAGGGTCATTCCCGAGACATGCATGCTTCTTTTTTTTAGTTGTTGATTGTTTTTGAGATAGCTAACCGTTTATTCCAAGCCGCATGCATGCTGCATATTTTAATGAGAGGGATCACATTGTGATGCCCTTGATCAATGAAATGGAAAAGGTAGCCAGAAGGGGACGTACGAAATGGGGAGCTAATGAGAATAATTCGAACTCAACTCCATGCACGTGCCGGGTTGAAAGTCTCAAGAAAAAATATCAACATGGTTTTTTGTGCCGATCATTTTAAATTGAATTTGATGTTTGTTACTGTCCTTCACACACTAGTATTAAACTACTACTACGTGAAAGCGAGAATAAAATTATGTAGATGTGGTTGAGATCTCAAATGCGATCGTTCGCCAACTTGTGCATCTAGGCCATGCAATTCTTTATTATTTCCAGGCTTATGTGGAATGCCGGTCGTGTAGTGGACAATGTGACTATCATCAACAATGGTGACAAAGAAGAGAAGTGGTAACATGGATAGGGCACAAGGGGTGAAATTTGTTTCTCCCGTTGCAACGCACGGGCTCTTTTGCTAGTGTCACATAAACCATGACAACAGTCATCTCCTATTTTAACTGAGATGACAGGCATGCCAACAACAGGTCTATGTTTATCGTTTTTATCAGGTTTGGCAATTCTAGCAGATTCTTCACAGAAGTAAATAACATGCCCATCCATATCTTCTTCCAAGAGATCTTTAACCATAGAAATACTAGGTTCTACTTTGATTTGTTCATCAGGTTTAGGTGTTCTAATATAGCTTTTGTTAACCACAGTTGAAACTTTAGCATGTTCCTTTATCCTAACAGGGAAAGGTGGTCTCTCAATATAAGCAGAAGGGACAACTGGATCAACATTGTAAAGTATAGTTTCTTCTTTAACTGGTACCGGTTCTTTGATTTCTTCTTTAATAGGTGGGTGGTATCTAAACCACTTATCTTTAGGGAGATCAACATGAGTAGCAAAGGTTTCATAGAAGGAAGCTACTATCTCAGAGTCAAGTCCATATTTAGTGCTAAACTTTTGAAAAGCATCGGTATCCATAAAATATTTATCACAATCATACTTAAGTTTAATACCTGACTCTTTACCTTCGTCGAGTTCCCAATCTTCATAGTAGCGTTTAATTCTTTCCAAAAGATCCCATCAGAATTCAATAGTCTTCTTCATAAAAGAACCAGCACAAGAAGTATAGGTCATGGTTTGATCATTACGAGAAAGCCGAGCATAAAAGTTCTGGATAATAATTTCTCTTGAGAGCTCATGATTGGGGCATGAATATAACATTAACTTAAGCCTCCCCCAAGCTAGAGCGATACTTTGTCCTTCACGAGGCCAAAAATTATATATATAATTCCGATCACGATGAAGTAGATGCATAGGATAATTTTTTTGGTGGAACTCCAATTTCAAACGATTCCAATTCCAAGATCCAATATCATCGCATAGCCTATACCATGCCAATGCTTTTCCCTTCAAAGATAAAGGGAAAACCTTTTTCATAACTTCATCCCTCGGTAAACCTGCAAGCTTGAACAATCCACAAATTTTTTCTACATATATCAAGTGCATATCAGGATGTTCGGTTCCATCTCCTGCATAAGGATTAGCTAGCAGTTGTTCTATCATACCCGAAGGAATTTCATATTCAATATTTTTAGTAGGTGCAGTAGGTTGAGGGCTAGCTAATTGTGGTTCCGGTCGAGGTGAAGATACCCCGAAGAAACCCCTCAAAGGATTGTTTTCCATAGTAACAAGTGACAAAAAATTTCAGCACACTATATAAATGTTTCCTTACCAAATCCCACTTACCAAAGGCGCTTCACTCCCCGGCAACGGCGCCAGAAAATAGCCTTGATGACCCACAAGTATAGGGGATCAATTTTAGCTCTTTTCGATAAGTAAGAGTGTCGAACCCAACGAGGAGCAGAAGGAAATGACAAGTGGTTTTCAGCAAGGTAATGTCTGCAAGTGCTGAAATTGTAAGTAGCAGAGTAGTTTGATAGCAAGATAATTTGTAACGAGCAAGTAACGATAGTAGTAACAAAAGTACAGCAAGGTAGCCCAATCCTTTTGAGGCAAAGGACAGGCCAAAATGGTCTCTTATGATAAGCAAAGCGTTCTTGAGGGTACACGGGAATTTCATCTAGTCACTTTCATCATGTTGGTTCGATTTGTGTTTGCTACTTTGATAATTTGATATGTGGGTGGACCGGTGCTTAGGATTTGTTCTTACTTGAACAAACCTCCTACTTATGATTAACCCTCCCATAAGCATCCGCAACTACAAGAAAAGTATTAAGAATAAATTCTAACCATAGCATTAAACTTTTGGATGCAATCGGTCCCTTACGGAATAGCGCATAAACTGGGGTTGAAGCTTATGTCACTCTCGCAACCCATCATCTAATTTCTACTCCACAATGCATTCCCTTAGGCCCAAATCTGGTGAAGTGTCATGTAGTCGACGTTCACATGACACCACTAAGGGAATCACAACATACATACTATCAAAATATCGAACACATATCAAGTTCACATGATTACTTGCAACATGATTTCTCCCGTGACCTCAAGAACAAAAGTAACTACTCACAAATGATAATCATGCTCAAGATCAGAGGGGTATTAAATAGCATATTGGATCTGAACATATAATCTTCCACCAAATAAACCATATAGTAATCAACTACAAGATGTAATCAACACTACTAGTCACCCACAAGCACCAATCTATAGTTCCGGTAACAAGATTGAACAAAAGAGATGAACTAGGGTTTGAGATGAGATGGTGTTGTTGAAGATGTTTTTGGAGATTGCCCTCCCCAAGATGGGAGAGTTGTTGGTGATGATGATGACGATGATTTCCCCCTCCTAGAGGGAAGTTCCCCCGGCGGAATCGCTCCGCCGAAGGGCAAAAGTGCTCCTGCCCAAGTTCCGCCTCGAGACGGCGGCACTCCCCCCCGAAAGTCTTATGCTTATTTTTTCTAGGTCAAAATGACCTATATACCAGAAGATGGGCACCGGAGGTGGGCCTTGGTGAGCACAACCCACCAGGGCGCGCCTGGGCTCCCTGGCGCGCCCAGGTGGGTTGTGCCCACCTGGTGGGCCCCTCTGGTAGTTATTCGCTCCAATAATCCTCAAATATTTGATAAAAAAATTCCTCGTGAAGTTTCAGCTTGTTTGGAGTTGTGCAGAATAGGTGGCCTGACGTAGCTTTTCCAGGTCCGGATTTCCAGCTGCCAGAATTCTCCCTCTTTGTGTATGCCTTGCATATTATGAGAGAAAAGGCATTAGAATTACTCCAAAAAGCATTATTATGGATAAAAACATCATAAATAATAGTAAGAAAACATGATGCAAAATGGACGTATCGGTCCCACCAAGGATAGAGCCACATATTGAAGACGCTTTTGCAAGGTGGATATCATTCATCGTACCATTACATAATAGGTGGGGATACATACAAAGGCATACAAATGCCACATGAATACACATATACATAGCAAACATCATACAGAAGAGCGGCATCCGACTACGAATGAAAACAAACGGAAAAAACAAGAACTACATCCACCCTGCTAGCCCAGGCTGCCGACCAGGAACCTATCCCCTGATCGACGAAGAAGAAGAGGCAGAGGAAGAACTCCAAAACAAGCAAATGTTGCTCTCACGTCAGATCATCGCATTACCTGTACCTACAACTATTGTTGTAGTAATCTGTGAGCCACGAGGACTCAGCAATCCCATTACCATGGGTATCAAGACTAGCAAAGCTTAATGGGTATGGAATGGATAAGTGATGAGGTTGCAGCAAGCGACTAAGCATTGTATGGTGGCTAACTTACGAGTTCAAGAGAAAGATGAGAAGCTACGCATAGCGGTCGCAAACTAGTAATGATCAAGAAGTGATCCTGAACTACTTACGAGTCAAACAAAACCCCACCATGTTCTCTTCTCGACTCACTCGAAAAGAGACAGTCACGGTTACGCACACAGTTGGTGTATTTATTTTGGGTCTGATGTCAAGTTCTCTACTACCGGATATTAAAAATTCCCATGTGCCACATAACCACGGGCACGGCTTCCGAAAGATTAAAACCTGCAGGGGTGTTCCAACTTAGTCCATCACAAACTCTCACGATCAACGAAAGAAAGTCCTCCTCCCGGGACAACCCGATAAAGCTCGGAATCTGGTTCACAAGACATTTCAACAATGGTAAAACAAAACCGCAAAGACTGCCCGATGTACCGACAATCCTGATAGGAGTCGCACGTATCTCGTTCTCAGGGCACACCGGATGGGCCAGACGTCGGGTTGGCTGAGACCCTGGTTGCCCAGGGGGCGCCGGACATCCCCAGTTTGGACCAGCACCATCAGCACTGGCCCCACTTGTATTATGTTAAATTACTCCTCAGGTAGCGCTAACTCCCTATGCGTCAAATTTAATATCATGTTTATTATGTTCGGCAAATGTTAAAACCAATGTTGGGCCTTACTAAAAGAGTTTTATTCAAAGCGGACTATCAAGGGGGGCCATAAACCCCGACCGTGTTAGGAACGCAAAATCAAGGAACATAACACCGGTATGACGGAAACTAGGGCGGCAAGAGTGGAAAAAAACACCTGGCAAAAGGCCGAGCCTTCCATCCTTTACCAAGTATATATGTGCATTAATTAAATAAGAGATATTGTGATATACCATGATATCCATGTCCCAACATGGAACAAACTGCAACTACACCTGCAACTAGCAACGCTATAAGAGAGGCTGAGCAAAGCGGTAACATAGCCAAACGACGATTTTGCTGGGAGGGTGAAAAGGTTAGAGGCTGTTTTATGGCAATTGGGAGGCTTGATAAACAAGTGGTAGGTAGCGCGACATAGCAATAGCATCGAGACAACTAGCAAAGCAAAGATAGTAGTGGTATCCAGGATAATGATCATCTTGCCTGAAATCCCGCTAGGAAGATGACCAAGTCCATGAAGAAGACGAACGGGCGTAGATGAGCCAAGCGTAGACGAACGAATCCTCACGATCGCAACAAAACAGGAACTATCGAGAAGAAGCACAACCGGAAAGATGCAAACAACATGGTAAGCACACAACACATCACATGGCATGATGCTCATCCAAGTATGATGCATGTCCGGTTTAAATAGGCATGGCATTGAAATGTGCAACAAACAATACTACAATTTAAGTGGAGCTCAATATGCAACGAGTTGCATATTGACGAGACACCACATTCAATTATTTAGTTCGCTCTCGTTCATGTTCATGGTAACAAACAATTGTAACACACAACATCAACAAAAATAAATGAAGGCAACTGGAGCATCGGTCTCGGGGCGTCACAACTTTCCCCCTGTTATTTCCTCTTTGAATCAAGTCCTAGATTCATGCTACAACTTTCCCCCCTTTCTTCGTTGTTTGAACCAAGTCCTAGATTCGACTGCATGAAGTAGCTTTACCTCTAATAATACTAAAAATTTGGGTGGCTTTGGAAGAGCTGATGGAAGTAGAAAAAGATCCACATGCAGACACGTGGGGAGCTGGGGCAGTAGAGCAAGGCCGCTTTCGAAGGAACTTATACCCAAGGGTCATCATGATGTGGCTAGGAGGCCAGCGGCAGGTCGGATCTGCACACAATATGACAGAGAGGAAGAAGGGTCGGAGGACCTCCCAAGCCGGTGCCGTGTCGGGAGAACGGCACATGCAGAGGATCGGGACCCGCCGGCAGCTGTGGGTTTCCTCCCTCGACGCCGATGACCGCGTGAATGATGCACCTAGTCCCCTACACACACCAGCCGAAGGGATCCGGCCGGATCTAAGACCAGCGGTGAGCAGAGAGAAAATGTCGGTACAGCTATCTTGTTTAGATCTGGAGAAGATGAGAGAATGAAGAGAGCAACCCTAGTAAAGCAAGCGCTCAGGCCCCTGCCTATATATATAGTGGAGTGATTATCTTTTTCTCTCCACAACAAGCGTTTCAATTTGTGTACGTGGCATTAAAGAAAAGAAACTCTCTATTTAACGTGACTAACTGTACTACTCCTACTTACTACTAGTAGTAGTATTGTTCACTTGTGCTCCCCGGCCCTCCATTCATTGAACAACCCCACGGGTGAATAAACATATAGTACTATTTATATAGAAAGAAACAAGCTCGAACTATATTGGCTTTG
This sequence comes from Triticum aestivum, assembly GCF_018294505.1. Classification (NCBI taxonomy): domain Eukaryota; kingdom Viridiplantae; phylum Streptophyta; class Magnoliopsida; order Poales; family Poaceae; genus Triticum; species Triticum aestivum. The sequence goes on from NC_057814.1 coordinate 243,832,879, forward strand.
AGATATCGATGGTACAGTTTGACCACATTGCATCAATGGACTCAGTACTTTGAAGTAACCTATATGTATAAACACATGCTGGGTTTACATTCCGAATCGCTAGCTAGAGCTTGAACTGTAGTTTTTTACATGTACCACCTTTTTCTTTTGGTTTTCTGCTCCATGGCGCAATTCATCGATACAAAATTATACTATGAGTAGTTAAAAGTTGAGGGTGGGGCTTTTCCCAGGCAGTACGCGTGACAGTTTTCGCGTAGCCGGTTTGACAGAGAGGCAAGCAGGGTGAGGGAGTAGCAGATTCAACTTACTGCTGGAAAGGTAGGGTTGTGCGATTTGACGGCGCGTTACTGCTGGAAAGATGGGGTCTTGTGATATGACTACTCACTATAGTCATTAATTATTGGCGCTACGACTGGGGTGATGCCCCCCTTCCGTTCCCCACTCTAGTCTGGTGCATGACACGTCGACCGGATGCTGGCTTTCCCACATGTCGGCGAAGTAAGAAGGAGCAAAGAATCATGCGGTATATATAGTGTATATACTAGTACTACTCACGTCGGAGGAGTGCAGACCACGGCAGCCCAGTGAACTAGCAGGCGATAGGGCATAGAAAACAATGTGGTGAACTTGGTCGGATCACACGAGGGGCCCAGAGTATATCTCTCCTGATCGGAGGGGCAAATCCCATCTTGCTCGACCATGTCTCGTAGCATGGGTCTGGACAATTCCGAAACCTCCCTTTGTAACTACCTAGTCACGGAGTAGCGTTTGGTTGGCCTAAAGCAAGTTTGTCACCATCCCATTTACATGCGCCAACTTAGGTCTTAGGACATAGAACGTATGTTGTACTAGAGACTCACAGATGACATATCGCTGCATCTCATAGTTAGGTCTGTCCGACTCAGACCTTATCTCGACTCGGATCCAACTATGTCGAATCCGACCAGATCCATCTGAGTCCATATTATCCGGTTAGCATCCAATGCTTCATGGCTAGTGAGACCAAGCCACCGACCGTGTCATATGCTAGTCTAGTCGGCTGCGCATCCACACAGCCCTTTCGACTAGGGACCTTTTAGGACAGTCATCATACAATGCATAGTCCCACAAACAAGTCACGTACTTGCTGATACACATCATTGATAATGTCCAAGGACTATCTTTATTCATAAACACATAGGAAATATCATCATACATGATTGCCTCTAGGGCATATCTCCAGCAGGAAGTGTTCCATACCCTTATTTAATGGGAATTGAAACCTCCCACTTATGATTAGCCCCTCTCGCAAGCATCCCCAACTATGAAAGAAGAATTAAGATAAATCTAACCATAGCATGAAACATCTGGATCCAAATCAGCCCCTTACGAAGCAACGCATAAACTAGGGTTTAAGCTTATGTCACTCTAGCAACCCATCATCTACTTATAACTTCCGAGTGCCATCCCCTAGGCCCAAATCAAGGTGAAGTGTCATGTAGTCGACGTTCACATAACACCACTAGAGGAAAGACAACATACATCTCATCAAAATATCGAACGAATACCAAATTCACATGATTACTTATAACAAGACTTCTCCGATGTCCTCGGGAACAAACGTAACTACTCACAAAGCATGTTCTTGTTGAAGATTAGAGGGGTATTGAATATCATTAAGGATCTGAACATATGATCTTCCACCAAATAAACCAACTAGCATCAACTACAAGGAGTAATCAACACTACTAGCAACCCACAGGTACCAATCTAAGGTTTTGAGCCAAAGATTGAATACAAGAGATAAACTAGGGTTTGAGAGGAGATGGTGCTGGTGAATATGTTGATGAAGATTGACCCTCCATTGATGAGAGGATCGTTGGTGATGACAATGGCTTCGATCTCCCCCACCCAGAGGGAAGTTTCCCCGGCAGCATAGCTCCATCGGATCCCTAGATTGCTTCTGCCCATGTTCGGCCTCGGGACGGCGGCGCTTCGTCCCGAAAGCTCCCTTATGATTTTTTTCTAGGTCAAAACCCTCCACATAGCAGAAGATGGGGACCATACGATGGCCAGGGGGGCCACAAGCCCTGGGGAGTAGGGCACGCCCTCCAAGTTTGTGGCCATCCGGTGGGTCCCCTTCTGTTGTTTCTTCGCTCAATATTTTTCATATATTCCAAAATAATTCTCCGTAAAGTTTCAGGACATTTGGAGTTGTGCAGAGTAGGTATCCCAGATTTGCTCCTTTCCAGTCCAGAATTCCAGCTGTCGGCATTCTCCATCTTCATGTAAATCTTATAAAATAAGAGAGAGAAAGGCATAAGTATTGTACCACAATGTGAAATAAAAGTCCATAATGCAATAAATATCAACATAAAAGCATGATGCAAAATGTACGTATCAACTCCCCCAAGCTTAGACCTCGTTTGTCCTCAAGCGAAAGCCGAAATCGATAATCATGTCCACATGTTTAGAGATAGAGGTGTCCATAAAATAAAATACGGACATGAGGGCATCATGATTATGTTTAGAACAGCAACATGTTGTCATATAACTTCTTATGCTAAAGTGACAATTCATTCACAAAGAACAGTATAAGCCAAAGAACTTTATTAAAGACTAACAAACTATGATCTCAGTCACTGAAGCAATTGCAATTTATTATAATATCGGAAAGAGTCAATATAAGAGCTTTTATGTAACAAGTTCACATACTCAACCATCATTTAATCTTTCATAATTGCTAACACTCACGCGATACTTATGAGATCAAAGCTTCAATCAGACACATAGAAAGATAGGAGCTTATAGTTTCGCCTCCCAACCTTTTACCTCAAGGTAATGTCAACAATGATAATTTATGATCACCTACATCCGAGTGGATATGTATGTCTGGATCTTTCCCCAACACATAGTGCTTGCCAAAAAGAAAATGTGTAAAAAGGAAAGGTGAAGATCACCATGACTCTTGTATAAAGGTCAGAAATAAAAATAAAAGATAGGCCCTTCGCAGAGGGAAGCATAGGTTGTCATGCGCTTTTATGGTTGGATGCACAAAATCTTAATGCAAAAGAACGTCACTTTATATTGCCGCTTGTGATAAAGAAATTTATTATGCAGTCCGTTGCTTTTATTTCTTCCATATCACAAGTTTGTATAAAGTTTATTTCCTCACACTAAAAGGTCATACATATTTAGAGAGCAAATTTTATTGCTTGCACCGATGACAACTTACTTGAAGGATCTTACTCAATCCATAGATAGATATAGTGCACTCTCATGTCAAAACTGGGTTGAAGATTTTTGGATGCACAAGTAGTATCTCTACTTGGTGCAAAAGATTTGGCTAGCAGAGGATGAGAAGCAAGCTCAACATGTTGGAGGATCCACGACAATATAACTTCTATTCGGATATAAGAAAACATAACTCATTATGTTGTATTCCTTGCCCAACACCAACTTTTTAGCATATAATATTTTAATGAGTGCTCACAATCACAAAAGATGTCCACGATAGTATATTTATATGTGAGACCTCTCTTTCTTTATTACTTCCTATTAATTGCAACAATGACCAAAACTATGTTTGTCAACTCTCAACAAATTTCATGTGACATACTTCTTATATGTGAAGTCATCACCTTCAATAAGATTGTATATAATATTTTTATTTCTTTTTATTATTTTTATTCTTTTCCAAGATCAAAGCAAGAAAGCAAAGCCCTCAACTCAAAACTACTCTTTACTATTTAACTCTCAGACTCGATTACATAGATGGATCACAAAGAAAAACTCAAACACTAAATCATACGAAAACTTTTATTCTACTAGATGACGGTAAAACCAAAAGGATCAAACTAAGATAAGCGATAAAAGTAAAGATGTGATGGTGATACGATACCGGGGCACCTCCCCCAAGCTTGGCACAAGCCAAGGGGGTGCCCATACCCATGTACTCAAGTCTCCTTCCTCGAAGGTGATGGTGATGAGGTTGATGATGTGGAAGGCCTATCCTCTGTCTTCCAAGGCATAGGCTCACCATCATAAAAGGATTAACGAATCTCCGGAATCCTCAAATATGCAGCCAAACTCATCCTATTAAATATGTATTCATAGTCACAGTTTTGGTTTTGCAGGTCATAGATCTGGGCATGGAGATGCTCATTTTTCTTATGAAGCTTGGAGATGGCCTCTCCAATATCCTTGGTGTCCAGCTTGTGGTCACGGGTGAATTTCGTGATCATGGAATGGTTGGCGTTGAGTCCGTGTTCCACCATCCCTTGGCACTTCAAGACCTCCTGCTCCAATGCTTCGAGCCTGGCCTCCACGCTTCCGGTCCTCCGTTGCCCCAGAATGTCCCGGATGTGGAGCATCCTCTCACGCATCTCAATGGATTGAGGGTGTTGCATCACCTCTGGAAAGTAGGGGTTGATGAACTTCTCATAAAACTTGTCCTTGGGGGCTCTTGGAGAAGTCATGGCGATCTAGATCTGTCAAAAAAGGATATTGTCGTGATACGGTGGTCAAAACATCCGGGAGATTATATAATGAATTTTTACCGTGCAAAACAAGTATTCTGGGAGAAAACAGACTCCAAGGGCACACGAGGTGGCCACAAGCTTGGGAGGCGCGCCCAGGGGGTAGGGCGCACCACCAAGGCTTGTCGCCTCCTCGTGCACTATTTGGACTACTTCTTATTTTCCTAATTTTTTAAATATTCCAAAATGGAGTAAAATTGCCTTTGAAAACTTTTGGAGCCGGTTTACTTACCGTATCACATACCTATTCCTTTTCAGAGTTCTCGAGCATGCTGGAAAGTTTCCCTTATGTACTTCTCTGGTGTCATGGTATGAATAATATTAGTTTCAACATTTATGAGAGTACTTGAAATATAATGTTTGATTCTTTGCCCATTCACCACCTTCGGGTTATTGCCCTCAGCATTGTTGATCTTGATGGAACCGGAACGAAAAACTTCCTCAATAATGTAAGGCCCTTCCCATTGAGAGAGAAGTTCTCTTGCAAAAAATCTTAAACGGGAGTTGTATAGCAAGACTTGGTCACCTACATTAAATTCACGCTTTTGTATCCTTTTGTCATGCCATATTTTAACTTTTTCTTTAAACAATTTGTCATTTTCATATGCTTGGGTTCTCCATTCATCGAGTGAGCTAATGTCAAATAACCTCTATTCACCGGCAAGATTGAAACCATAGTTGAGCTCTTTAATTTCCCAATAAGCTTTGTGTTCTAATTCCAGAGGTAGGTGACATGCTTTCCCATAAACCAGTTTATATGGAGACATACCCATAAGATTCTTATAAGCAGTTCTATAATCCCATAATGCAACATCAAGTTTCTTATACCAATTCTTCCTAGATGTATTAACAGTCTTTTGCAAGATCAATTTTATTTCTTTGTTACTTAATTCTAATTGACCACTAGAGTGAGGATGATAAGGAGATGCAATTCTATGGTTAACATCATACTTAGCAAGCAATTTACGGAAAGCACCATGAATAAAGTGTGAACCACCATCAGTCATTAACTATCTAGGGACTCCAAACCTCAGAAAATAACTTCTTTAAGCATTTTAATAGAAGTGTTGTGATCAGCACTACTACTTGGAATAGCTTCTACCCACTTAGTAACGTGATCAATAAGAACTAAAATATGAGTATACCCATTAGAGGATGGAAAAGGTCCCATGTAATCAAATCCCCAAGCATCAAATGGTTCAATAACAAGTGAATAATTCATTGGCATTTCCTCACATCTACTAATGTTACAAATTATTTGACATTCATCACAAGACAAGAAAAACTTACGAGCATCTTTGAAGAGAGTAGGCCAATAAAAACAGATTGTAATACCTTGTATACAGTTCGGTCTCCAGCATGGTGTCCTCCGTAAGCATCGGAGTGACACTTGCGTAGGATTTTTTCCTATTCATGCTGAGGTACACAATGTCTAACAACACCATCTACTCATTCTTTAAAAAGGTGTGGGTCATCCCAGAAGTAATATCTTAAATCATAGAAAAACTTTTTCTTTTGTTGGTATGAGAAACTAGGTGGTATAAATTTAGCAACGATGTAATTAGCATAGTCTGCATACCATGGGGTACTACGAGAAGTATTTATGATAGCTAATTGTTCATCAGGAAAGCTATCATCAATAGGTAGTGGGTCATCAACAATATTTTCTAACATAGACAAGTTGTCTGCTACAGGGTTCTCAGCTCCCTTACTATCAGTAATATGCAAATCAAATTCTTGTAGCAAGAGAACCCACCTAATGAGTCAAGATTTAGCATCTTTCTGTTCCATAAGGTATTTAATAGCAGCATGATCAGTGTGAACAATTAATTTAGAATCAACAATATAAGATCTGAATTTATCACAAGCAAACACAACTGCTAAAAATTCTTTTTTAGTAGTAGCATAATTTCATTGAGCACTGTCTAGAGTTCTACTAGCATAACAGGTAACATTTAATTTCTTATCAACTCTTTGTCCTAGAACAGCACCAACAGCATAATCACTAGCATCACACATAATTTCAAAGGGTAGGTTCCAATCAGGTGGTTGAACAATAGTTGCAGAAATTAGGACTTTCTTAAGTATTTCGAAGGCTTCTAAACAATCATCACCAAAAACAAATGGAACATCTTTCTTCCAAAAGATTAGTGTGAGGCCTAGAAATTTTAGAAAAGTCATTAATAAATCTCCTATAGAAACCAGCATGACCAAGGAAGCTTCTTATACCTTTGATATCTTTAGGACACGATATTTTTTCAATAGCATCTGCTTTAGCTTTATCAACTTCAATACCTCTTTCGGAGATTTTATGCCCCTAGACAATACCTTCATTAACCATAAAGTGGCACTTCTCCCAATTCAAGAGAAGATTAGTTTCCTCACATCTCTGCAAAACTCGATCAAGGTTGCTTAAGCAATCATCAAAAGAAGTTCCATATACGGAAAAAATCATCCATGATAACCTCAACAATCTTTTCACAAAAGTCAGAGAATATAGCAGTCATACATATTTGAAAGGTAGCAGGTGCATTACATAGACCAAAAGGCATACATCTATAAGAAAAGTACCAAAAGGACATGTAAAATTAGTTTTTTCTTGATCCTCTTGTGACACATGTATTTGAGAAAACCAGAATATCCATCTAAAAATCAAAAGTGTGTATGTTTTGATAGTCGTTCTAGCATTTGATCAACGAAAGGTAAAGGATAATGATCTTTACTAGTAGCTTTGTTTAATTTTCTAAAATCAATTACCATCCTATAAAATGTGATAAATCTTTGTGGGATGAGTTCATTTTTATCATTAGGAACAACAATAATACCTCCCTTCTTAGGGACAAAATGAACATGACTTACCCACCTACTATCAGCAATAGGATAGATTATACCTGCTTCTAGAAGCTTTAATATTTCATTTCTTACCACTTCTTTCATATTAGGATTTAATCATGGTTGGTGATCAACAACGGGTTTAGCATCAGGCTCCATATTAATTTTATGCTGACAGAGTGGGACTAATGCCCTTAGGATCATCAAGAGTATATCCAATAGCGGCACGGTGCTTCCTCGGAGTTTTCAATAATCTCTTTTCTTCATGCTCTGAAAGGTTAGCACTAATAATAACATGATATATCTTCTTTTCATCAAGATAAGCATATTTCAGAGTATTAGGTAATTGTTTAAGATCAAACATAGAATCACTCTTGGGTGGTAGAGGATCTCCAAGAGTTTCAAAAGGTAAATTGTGTTTCAAAACAGGCATTTGTTTAAAGGATATCTCATCTATTTTGTTTCTTTCATTCATAAACATATTATTTTCAGGGTCTAGCAAATATTCTTCTAAAGGATCAGTAAGAGCCACGACAATGGAAGCAAGACCAATAATTTCATCCTTACTAGGCAATTCTTTATCATGAGGTTGTCTACGGAATTTGGAGAAATTAAACTCATGAGGCACATCCCCGAAACTTACACTAAGAGTTTCTTTCTCACAATCAATCTTAGCATTAACAGTGTTCAAGAAAGGTCTACCAAATATAATGGGACAAAAATCATCTTGTGGGAGCCCAAAACTAGAAAATTAGTAGGGTATTTTATTTTCCCACACAAGACTTCAACATCTCTAACAATCTCAAGTGGTGTGACAGTATCTCTATTAGCAAGCTTGATAGTGACATCAATATCTTCTATTTCAGCAGGTGCAATATCATTCATAATTTCTTGACATAAAGTAAAAGGTATTACACTCACACTAGCACCCAAATCACATAAAGCCATGATAACAATGATCAGCAATTTTAACAGAGACAACACGCATGCCAACAACAGGTCTATGTTTACCGTTTTCATCGAGTTTAGCAATTCTAGTAGCTTCATCACAGAAATAAATAACATGCCCATCGATATTATCAACCAAGAGATCTTTAACCATAGCAACATTAGGTTCAACTTTAATTTGTTCAGGGGGTGTAGGTGTTCTCGTATAACTCTTATGAAACACACCTGAAGCTTTAGCATGTTCTCTTATCCTAACCGGAAAAAGTGGTTTCTCAATGTAAGCAGTAGGAATAACTAGATTATCATTATAAGTAATGGTTTCTTCTTCACCTTTAATGGGTTCTACTATTTTTACTTCAATGGGAGGATGATATTTAAACCATTTCTCCTTCGAGAGATCAACATGAGTAGGAAATGATTCGCAGAAAGAAGCTACTATTTCAGAGTCAAATCCATATTTAGTGCTAAATTCATGAAAAACATCGGTATCCATAAAATATTTAACACAATTGAACTGAAGGTTTATACCTGACTCCTTACCCTCATCGAGCTCCCAATCTTCAGAGTTGCGTTTAATTCTTTCCAAAAGATCCCATTTGAATTCAGTAGTCTTCCTCATAAAAGAACCAATACAAGAAGTATCGAGCATGGATTGATCATTATGAGAAAGCCGAGCATAAAAATTCTGAATAATAATTTCTCTTGAGAGCTCATGATTGGGGCATGAATATGACATTTACTTAAGCCTCCCCAAGCTTGAGCGATACTTTCTCCTTCACGAGGCCAATATATATATATATATATATATATATATATATATATATATATATATATATAATTCCGATCACGATGAACTAGATGCATAGGATAAAACTTCTGATGAAATTCCAATTTTAGTCGGTTGTAATTGCAAGCCCCAATATCATCACATAGCCTAGACCATGTCAATGCCTTTCCCTTCAAAGATAAAGGGAAAACCTTCTTCTTGACCTCATCCTCGGGCAAACCTGCAATCTTAAATAATCCACAAACTTCATCTACATAGATTAGATGCATATCAAGATGTAATGTTCCATCTCTAGCATAAGGATTAGCGAGCAGTTTCTATATCATACCTGAATGAATTCCATAATAAATATTTTCAGTAGGTGCAGTAGGTTGAGGAGCAACTCTTTGTTCTCCCGGTCGATGTGAAGATACCCCGAACAAACCCCTTAAAGGATGATTTTCCTTAGTGAAAAGTGACAGTACATTTTAGCACGTAATATAAATTTTTCCTTTTGATAAACCAAAGGCGCTTCACTCCCCAGCAACGGCGCTAGAAAAGAGTCTTGATGACCCACAATTATAGGGGATCAATGTAGTCCTTTTGATAAGTAAGAGTGTCCAACCCAATGAGGAGCAGAAGGAAATGACAAGCGGTTTTCAGCAAGGTATTTTCTGCAAGCACTAAAATTATCGGTAACAGATAGTTTGATAGTAAGATAAATCGTAACGGGTAACAAGTAACAAGTGTAACAAAGATGCGGCAAGGTGGCCCAATCTTTTTGTAGCAAAGGATAAGCCTAGACGAACTCTTATATAAAGCAAAGCGCTCCCGAGGACACATGGGAATTATTGTCAAGTTAATTTTCATCATGATCATATGATTCTTGTTCATTACTTTGATAATTTGATATGGGGGTGGACTGGTGCTTGGGTGTTGTCCTTACTTGGACAAACCTCCCACTTATGATTAACCCCTCTCTCAAGCATCTGCAACTACGAAAGAAGAATTAAGATAAATCTAACCATAGCATGAAACATGTGGATCCAAATCGGCCCCTTACGAAGCAACGCATAAACTAGGGTATAAGCTTATGTCACTCTAGCAACCCATCATCTACTTATTACTTCCCAATTCCTTCCCCTAGGCCCAAATCAAGGTGAAGTGTCATGTAGTCGACGTTCACATAACACCACTAGAGGAAAGACAACATACATCTCATCAAAATATCGAACGGATATCAAATTCACATGATTACTTATAACAAGACTTCTCCCATGTCCTCAGGAACAAACGTAACTACTCACAAAACATGTTCATGTTCAAGATCAGAGGAGTATTGAATATCATTAAGGATCTGAACATATGATCTTCCACCAAATAAACCAACTAGCATCAACTACAAGGAGTAATCAACACTACTAGCAACCCACGGGTACCAATCAGTGGCTTTGAGACAAAGATTGAATACAAGAGATGAACTAGGGTTTGAGTGGAGATGGTGTTGGTGAAGATATTGATGAATATTGACCGCCCCTCGATTAGAGGATTGTTGGTGATTACGATGGCTTCGATTTCCCCCTCGCGGAGGGAAGTTTCCCCAGCAGAATAGCTCCGTCAGAGCCCTAGACTGCTTCTCCCAGGTTCTGCCTCGAGACGGCTGCGCTTCATCTTGGAAGCTCCCTTATGATTTTTCTTCTAGGTCAAAACCCTCCAATATAGCAGAAGATGGGGACCAGACGATGGCCAGGGGGACAAAAGCCCTAGGGGCGCGCCCCCAGGCTTGTGGCCACCTGGTGGGTCCCCTTTTGTTGGTTCTTCGCACAATATTTTTTATATATTCCAAAATAATTCTCCGTAAAGTTTCAGTACATTTGGAGTTGTGCAAAATAGGTATCTCAGATTTGCTCCTTTCCGGTCTAGAATTCCAGCTGTCGGCATTCTCCCTCTTCTTGTAAATCTTGTAAAATAAGAGAGAAAAGCACTACTACAGGATGATGCTAACACGACACTACGATCAGAGAACCTTCGATGAAAGTGTGTGCGATGCAATAATCGCAAATGATGGTGTAAAAAACCGTCAAAAAAGGTGCGAAACATTTGCGATGACGGATGCATCAAACACAGTTCAGATTTTAGTTGTGTGTGCAATGCAGGGCATACAGTTCAGTTCAATTAACTGTTTGCGATGACGAGGAACAAAAGAAACTGGCAGCCAGATGAAGGTGTGTGCGATATACAGCATACGGTTCACTCAGATAAATTGTTTGTGATTAGGCAACACAAAAGAAACGGTCAGCCAGATCAAGGTGTGTGCGATATACGGCATGCGGTTCACTCAGATGAACTGTTTGCATTGAGACAAGAGAACAGAAACCGTTCAATATAGCAAGATGTGTGTGGTACGTGGCAAACAGGTTTGTAATCAGAAATGTGTCCGAAGACTGATAATAACACAAACGATTGCTGCTAATAAGACGTGTGTGTTGTGCGATCGGATTGCATACAGAACAACAACGTATATATATACACACACACTTATAAGGACATGGTTGCATAACCAAATTAAACATCCACTTACATAGGTGGCTACTACAACCATGGCATTTGCACACACCAAAGTAAACTATTACATGCATAATTACATAGGTGGCTACTACACACATGACATTTCCACACACCAAAGTAAACTATATATTACATGCATGATTAACTAGGATAAATGATCATCTAATCATCATCTACTTCTTGTGACGCTTGCTCTGGTTGTGGCTCGATCCAGCCTCCTCGATCTCCGTAACAAGGCACTTCCTCATGTCAACGATCCGCCTGTGCATCTCGTAACATGTGTACACACTCTTGGCCGCGAACCTGAGGTGAGGTTCATCCAGTTACTGCATCCATGCCCCGTGCCAGGATACGGGACATGTTCTGTTGGCATCCTCCTTCATCTCTTCATAGTATGGGTCAATGATGGCCGAGGCGAGTTCAACCAGAGAGTCCTTCTTCGTGCTGCCCCAGACCATTAGTGCTCACGGATTTTGACAAGGTTCTTGTAGGCCAGGCCCGTAACCCTGAGCACTTTTACATCATCGGTGGTTTCCACTGTGGTGAACTTGTAGTCGGTGCTGCTGACAAACCTAGTGAAACGGTCGCAAGGCTCTCTGGCCATGCAGTAGTGGTAGATGAGGACATGATCGCGCACGCACAACTGGGCGATGGCAACCTTCTGATCTATGTTGGGACGGCCGGCGGTGTATTGCAGGTCGATGTCGACCACCTTGTACTTGTCTCAAGCAAGCAACTGCTCAACGGTGTTGATGTAGTCGTCCACCACGGCCGGGTCAATGGTGTACACCACTGAGAGATCCGTCTCCCTCGCGTGGGTCTCCACTTTATGCTCACCGAACTCCATTGGAACGCCGCTAGACATCTATGTGTCGTCGTGTGTGTGCTTGTTTTGTTGTGGGGTGCGATCGGAAGGTTGAAGAGACTAAGGTTATAATGGCCGCGGGAATTAAAGGGGAAGCCGGATGGCCTGGACTATCGGCAGGCCCTATTGGCAGTTCTAATTTGCAGCCCGTAACTCCATCGTGCCGCACGTAATTGCATCGCGTGGCAACGCGCGCGACGCAACCGCATGCATCTGGGGGCCCCGATGTGATCGTGCGCACACCCAACCGATGGCAGAGCACGCGCGGAGGGACGCGAGAAGAGCGCTCCATGGTCGACTCAACGGCGGGCAACCATATATATGCATATAGCAGTTGAACACGCAAGGAAAAGTTGTCCACAAGCCGAGCGCGCCAACAGACCCGAGCAGAGCACGCCAACGGACACGAGCAGAGCGCGCCGCGACGCCTAACGGTGAGCAGAGCTTGCCGAGGGACGCGAGCAGAGGCCGGCATAGTGATATGTGGCAAATAAGACGAACTGTGCGAGCAATGTCGGAGACATCAAGCATGAATCAGACTAGAGTTGTGTGTGTGATACATGGCATACAGTTGATCCATCCGAGTTGTTTGTGATGGAATAAGCCGTGTGTATCGCGGGCAAACGCTTGCTGGTATATAACCTTAAATTTAACCAAAAAAGTGTTAATGCATGTTACAAAAATTGTATAACTGGAAACTATGTTCAAATACGAATCCAACAATATAATCTTTGGCGACATGTATTCGTATTTTATTAGTTAAATCCTACTTATAAACCATGACGTGGGTATAGTAGGTAATTAAACTGTAACCATTTTTTTGTATTAATCGTATGTGTACGTGTCCTTCCGTCCTCCTCTCGCACGTCTTGTCACCCCGCTACCGCAGACAGCTTACAGCGCAAGCTTGCGTAGCGCGCGTAGGCGTTCTTTTGGCCAAATGGTGGCTCGAAGTGGCGCCAATGAATCGCCGGTGAGCCCGTTCCCGCGCAACCTCGCAGGTTCCCGCGCAAGCTTCCCGCCCGACTCGGTGAAATCCCCCAAAATCCCAATGCTTACCAGCCTGCTATATAAACCCTCACAGCCGGCGAGTCCTGCATCGCATTTTCCCCTCCCTCCTTGTCGCTTATCTCATCTGCTTCTCCCACAATCGCCAATGGCACCCATCCGCCGTCGCTCAGCCACTCCACCGTCATCAGTGGAGAGCTCCAACTGGGAGGCTATACCGCGGCGGCAGCGCAGTCCCCGACGTAGTGTAGTGTGTGTGGCGTCCTTGTTGGGTGGGCGGAACACCCACCACACGCTCCGCCACCGGTGCCCGTCGGCAGCTGTTGCCGGCCGTCGTTGCTGCCACAGCACCATTGAAAGCCAGGGCCAACGCTCGCTCCGCCGCCACGTCCTGAAGGTGGGAGGTGGCCGTCGTGGCCGCCACCCTACTGCCGGCCATCACCCGCTCCGCCACAATGGCCCGAAGGCAGGTGATGGCCGCCCTGGCCGCCACCCCACTGCCGGCCACCATCACCCGCTCCACCACCGCGGCCCAAAGGCGGGAGGTGGCCGTCGTGGCCGCCACCCCATAGTCGGCCGCCGTGGCCGCCAGCTCACCGTCGACCGCCGGAATCATCACCCGCTCCGCCAGCGCCGCCCGAAGGAGGGATGCAGAGGTGGAGGCCCGCACGTGCGTCAGCGACCTTGCACGCTACATCGAGTTCCCGTGGGAGGAGGAGGAGCGCCTCATCGAGCATGCAAAGAGCCTTGCTGCAGTCGTGGCCACAGCACACGCCGACGCAGAGGCGAGGAATAAGGAGATCTATGAGCAGTCCACCCGCTTCGAGAGGGGTTCCCCTCGTCTGAAGCGGCAGTGGGCATTCGATCTAGCAAGTGCCGCTGAACGTGCAGCAGCGGCATTCACCGTATTGCAGTTGTCCAGCGCGTCGGAAGGCTCCTCCTCCTCCCCTGCCTCTTACTGAGCGCGCTCGGCAGAGGAGAGGCTGCCGGAAGTAGCACAAAGCCCCTCCGTAGTAGTAGTATTTAGGGTCTATTTTGTTCAGTTCATCTGACTATAGATGTCGTGGAACTTACAACGTACTTAAAATTAGCTAGTATATATAGTTTAACAAGCTATTTCAGTACGTGGTTAGCAACAATTGGGGAAAATTTTGGTCGGTTCAGGTGTCGAGTTGAACTGTTTGTATAAATTAAGAACGACTGCTTAATCTATGAATGAAATCTATGCTTAATTACTGAATTGTAGTTGCAAAAATTAGATAGTGTTATTGATTTTTAGCTGCATATTTTGACAAATCGCAGTGCTACAAGGATTGACAAATGGCAATGTTACTAGATCAACAAATGTCAATCTTTCCAGTTTGACAAATGGCAACATACCCAATATGACATATGCAAATATTACCAAATTGTTTGTACGTGGTTGCACACGGGTCATCCAAAACAACCTTTTGCGTTGAAGGGATGCACAAATCCTGCGCTGTGAATTTTCTCTCGACTTAAGGGGGAAGACCATAGCATTCACTTTGCATACGGGTGCTCTATCTAAAACGCTTGCGATCAAGAGCTGCACAAATCCTGCTCGGCACATTTTCTCTTGGCTTCCTGGGGAAGCTGTCGATTTGCATACGAGTGTTCTAACTAAAACATTTGCGATCAAGAGCTGCACAAATCCTGCCCGGCACATTTTCCCTTGGCTTCCTGGTGAAGTTGTCGGTTTGCATACGGGTGTTCTAACTAAAACGTTTGCCATGAGTGTTTTATATTTAAAACCCGTATTAAACTGCGGCTTGGACGCCATTAATGGAGAGGATGCGAGTAAGGCGGGCGGCCATGGAGGTCAAAGGGCTCGCTTCCTGGTGAGCCTGCGCAGCGTACAGCTCGCACACTTCCCAGTGAGCCTCCGCATTGGAGTACAACTCGCACGCCTCCCGTTTAGTCAAGCACTCAAGCACCTGTCCGCATGGCACCTCCTAGCCATTACAAGAGTGAGGCGTGGCGTCACGTGAATGGTTAACAGAAAGCACACTATTTAAATTATACAAAATGTTTGAGATGTTACATTGGCAAGTATTTGTTTCAAAATGCCTTTGTTGGCTGTTATTCGAGTGCACCTTCTCTCAAAATGGACACGAAAAATACCACAGCATGTCGGGTGCCATTCCATGATAGCATGTCAAGTTTCATGAATTTCAGACATGTTTTGGATTTACTAGAATTTAAAAACAAAGTATCTCAACGTTTTGCCGGCAATCAAAAGTGCCCTGGTGTTTCAAACTCATTCTCATTTCTTGCATGGGACCTAAGCATGCACCCAATGACACAGATTTAATTTTTCAACCAATTTATATGCATCGGAGCATGTGCATGTAGTTCAAATTTGAATTATGCACATAAAATGCCTAGAAGACCTAGTTAATGTATAAAAATGTCCAAATGAACCCCGGAAGATTCCACAATTTAACACAACACTCCTGTTGTTCTATCTTGACACTAGAAATTTTTTGAAAGCAATAAGAGGCAATGGATATCGTTTCGTCCCCAAAGGTGGCACGTTCCCTACCGATACCATCACGCTTGTTGTGAGAAGCTCTGGTTTGTGAGAATCTTATACCCAAACCTACCCCAAATGGGAAATTTTTTACCACGGAATGTTGATGCCGCTCCATGATAGCATGCCAAGTTTCATTAATTTCAAACGAGTTTTGGATTTACTAGAATTTAAAAACCAGGTATCTCAATGTTTGCGGCCCAGTGATGGTGGCAGGGTGTTTGACATTCATTACCATTTCTTGCATGGGACCTAAGCATGCAACCAAGGACACAGATTTGTTTTTTCAACCAATTTATATGCACCGGAGCATGTGCATGTAGTTCAAATTTGAATTATGCACATAAAATGCCTAGAAAACCCAGTTAATGTATAAAAATGTCCAAATGAACCCCGAAAGATTCCAAAATCTAACACAACACTCCTGTTTCTATGTTGACACTAGAAAATTTTGAAAGCAATAAGATGCAACGGATATCATTTCATCACCAAAGGTGGCACGTTCCCTACCGAAACCATCACGCTTGTTGTGAGATGCTCTGGTTTGTGAGAATCTTATACCCAAACCTGCACCAAATGGGACAATTTTTTTACCACGGCATGTTGATGCCGCTCCATGATAGCGTGCCAAGTTTCTTGAATTTCATACGGGTTTTGGATTTACTAGAATTTAAAAACCAGGTATCTCAATGTTTGCGGCCCAATGACGGTGGCAGGGTGTTAGACATTCATTCACATTTCTTGCATGGGACCTAAGCATGCAACCAAGGACACATATTTGATTTTTCAACCAATTTATATGCACCGGAGCATGTGCATGTAGTTCAAATTTGAATTATGCACATAAAATGCATAGAAAACCAAGTTAATGTATAAAAATGTCCAAATGAACCCCAAAAGATTCTAAAATTTAACACAACACTCCTGTTGTTCTATGTTGACACTAGAAAATGTTTGAAAGCAATAAGAGGCAACGGATATCGTTTCGTCCCCAAAGGTGGCACGTTCCCTTCCGAAACCATCACGCTTGTTGTGAGGAGCTCTGGTTTGTGAGAAGCTTATACCCAAACCTGCCCCAAATGGGTCAATTTTTTTACCACGGCATGTCGATGCCACTCCATGATAGCATAACAAGTTTCATGAATTTCAGACGAGTTTTGGATTTACTAGAATTTAAAAACCAGGTATATCAATGTTGCTGCCCAGTGACGGTGGCAGGGTGTTTGACATTCATTCCCATTTCTTGCATGGGACCTAAGCATGCAACCAAGTACACGGATTTGATTTTTCAACCAATTTATATGCACTCGAGCATGTGCATGTAGTTCAAATTACAATTATGCACATAAAATGCCTAAAAAACCAGTTAATATATAAAAATGTCCAAATGAACCCTGAAAAATTCCAAAATTTAACACAACACTCCTGTTGTTCTATGTTGACACTAGAAAAATTTTGAAAGCAATAAGAGGCAACGGATATCGTTTCGTCCCCAAAGGTGGCACGTTCCCTACTGAAACCATCACGCTTGTTGTGAGAAGCTCTGGATTGTGAGAAGCTTATACCCAAACCTACCCCAAATGGGACAAAAATTTCACCACGGCATGTTGATGCCGCTCCATGATAGCATGCCAAGTTTCATGAATTTCAGACGAGTTTTGGACTTACTAGAATTTAAAAACCAGGTATCTCAATGTTTGCGGCCTAGTGACGGTGGCAGGGTGTTTGATATTCAATCCCATTTCTTGCATGGGACCTAAGCATGCAACCAAGGACACAGATTTGATTTTTCAACCCGTTTATATGCACTAGAGCATGTGCGTGTAGTTCAAATTTGAATTATGCACCTAAAATGCCTATAAAACCAAGTTAATGTATAAAACATCCAAACGAACCCTGAATGATTCCAATTTTTTTGACGACACACCTATAGTTGCATGTTCACTGCAGATAAAAGTTCTAGCAATTCAAACACCATCCTTTGCAGCTGTGACCCCATTATGTAATTCAAATCAAGACGAAAAATCAAGTAGATCACACACAGTTTATTATCACCAACCGTGTGAGATGCAGCACAAAATATCTTGGAGCACCGTCGGAGCATAGTACGCATACGGCTTACGCGAGAAGGTGCGATGGCTACAGTCCACAGCCGGCGTGTCAAGCACACTAGCTCGCTCCCCAAATATCATTTCACTGTTCAATCATCGCCGGAGAAAGATGGGGACGTGGACCCGCGTCGTGAGGGAAACTTCGGTGGCTCACTCCGGTGAGAGCGCGGCCGTAGCCGCCAGGCGCGTGCTAACAAGATTCGTGAGGGCGACCACAATCTGCGTCCGGGCGGCCAAGGCAACCCAAACGGCTGCTGTTGCTTCTTAGGCGGCGGCAACAACATCTGCCTCGGGGTAGCAACTGGCTAGAGCGGCACAACAGCTGCCTGTTTCGCAGTGGCGGCCTTAGCTCTAATGGAGGCCACCCACGACCTTGTTGAGGCCGCCCATGCCCAGCTCGTGGCGTTCAGTGCACAGATCGAACGAAGCTTCTCCGACAACAATCGGCAACCCACGACCGAAGAGTTGGCAATCGCCGAGAGAGTTCGAGCAGCCGTCTGTTCCTGCCCGGCACCTTGCCACGACAGAGCCCGCCAAAGCCCAAATCGCGGCCGCCCACGCCCAGCTCGTGGCGGCCTATTCCAAAGAGATGGCGGATGCGGATGGAGAGATGCTTGTCGGGTATGGTGTGATGGATGCGATGGAGCCCCTTCCCCAGGAGACCGTCGGGCGCGAGCTGGACATGGAGGCGGCGGTGGAGATCGACGAGCACCAGCCGTAGTAGTACTCTTTGTTTTGTTTAATTAAGAGCGTCGGTCTTTAATTTGTTAGAGTAATGTTTAGGTCAGCTAGCTCTGTTTAATTACTGAACTTGCTCGATGAAGAAGTGTGGGTGTACTGTAGTCTCCTTTGTGTACCCAAATTATGCAATGACGTGGATGACCACTGTAACCAGGGAAATTCAAACCAAAATTTTTGACGTTCAAACTCATCACACACAGGTTAAGTTATCTGAATCGTTTGTGATGTTCACATATTTTACACAGTTCTGAACAAGGGACCGTGTTTGATGACACTTTGCGCGCCATTTTTTCGCTGAAGCGATTCCAAATTTTCGGCTTCCGTGGAAATATCTACCTCCTCGCCCCCTCCCCCTTACCAAAAGCCACATTTCCCCTGTTTCCGCCTTCTTTTTCAAGTTGAAACCTTCACTCCTTGCTTGCAGCGCCGCCTCCTCGCCGGCGACCCTCCTTCGCGCTGCTCAGCCTCGTCTATCCAGACAGGTAATCCACACCTGACCCGCATCCTCCTCCTCCTTCCACATCCCACATGCCCCGACCGTCGGCGCAACACCTTCCACCCAAATCACCGACCCCTCCACCAAATAAGCGCCGCCCTAAGGCATGGTGCACGTAGTATAGCCAGGATCTCAAGGAGCATTTGGCAGCGGAGAAGCAAATCGCGGCCGCACGCGCGGATGAGGTCGCGATGGCTGCATACGTGCCGACTCCCAGATCTTGGAGGCGCACCTCGCCGTCAAGGCCACCGTCGACGCCTCGCGCGCCGATGATGCGACATGGTTGGCTGCTTTAACCGACAGTTCGTGGTGTTTTCTCGAGCCCACCCTTTTAACTGTTTGGTTAATTAGTTGTCGTGTTCAGTTAACTGTTTGGTTCAATTCTGCAAATATGATGTTCAATTCTTCAGGGTGCAATTTTGTATTGTCTTCCATGTGAGAAATAAATTGAATTTTTTTTACAAAATACATGAGAAACAAATACAATTGCTACATATCCAAGTTGTCAAGCATGCTTGGTTTGGTTAACATTCTAATCTTCTAGTATGTTATACATTGTGCAATGTGGTTCTCATTTAACGTTTGGTTCATTTGTTGTGGTGTTTAGTTAACTGTTTGGTTCGATTCTGCAATGCGATGTTCAATTCTTGTGGGTCAATTCTGTTATTATATACCATGTGATAAATAAATCGAATTTGGCTGTACTAAATACATGAGAAACAAATACAATTGCTATATTTCCAAGTTGTTAAGCATGCTTGGTTTGGTTAACTATCTGATCTTTTATTAGGAGTATGTTATATTATGCAATGTGGTGCTCAGTTAACTTTTGGTTCATTTGTTGTGGCGTTTAGTTAACTGTTGGGTTCAATTCTGCAATGCGATGTTCAGTTGTTGTGGGTGCATTCTGTTATTGTATACCATGTGAGGAATAAATTGAATTTGGCTATACTAAATACATGAGAAACAAATACAATTGCTATATTTCCAAGTTGTTAAGCATGCTTGGTTTGGTTAACTGTCTGATCTTCTATTAGGAGTGTGTTATATTGTACAATGTGGTGCTCAGTTAATGTTTGGTTCATTTGTTGTGGTGTTTAGTTAACTACTTGGTTCAATTCTGCAATGCGATGTCCAATTGTCGTGGGTAGAATTTTGTATTATTGTGCATGTGAGGAATAAATCGAATTTGGTTGCACTTAATACATGAGAAACATATACAAGTGCTAGTAGGATGGGAGTGGTGATAATATATTTGTGGAATTGTTTCATTAATATTTGGAATAGTTCTGAGAGGATCGGGAAGCGTTTCGGGGTCACGGGAAGGGTTTCGGTGAATATCGGGTAATACAGGGTATTACCGATAAATAATATATAGGTAGAAATTGTTTCCAGCGATATTGATAAATATATAAAATTTTCTAAAAGTATTTAGAACTATTTTATAGTTAATATCAACGGGCCTTAAAAGGCCAAGAGGAGGAAGTCATCTTGAGGCGCCCCTTCCTATAAGGAAGGAGACCGAATAGGGAGGGGGAGGAGTCAGACACCTCCTCCCCCTGGCCGGCGCACCAAGGGGGAAACTTTCCCCCTTGGTGGCAGCCCTCCCTCTCCCCTCTATCCTCTATATACATGAGGATATGTGCACTTTTTGATACACAAGTTTCGAAGCCTCCTCTAGTTCTTTTACTTTGAGTTCTAGCTTTTCCTAGTTCAGTAATTAGAGCTAGGATAATCCTCTTGTCCTCATAATTGGAATCCCTATGGGGTTCTAATCTCCTCCCTCTAATTCTCTAGCAACGATAGCTCTAGACGGCGAAACGCTGCCAAATCATGAAGGCTGCACGCCTGCAACCAAGTAGAGAGGTCGTGCTTTCGGTTTTCGGTTCGAGGGACTGTTCGTGGGCAGTACACGGGATCATTCATCGATGGTTCAAGGGACTCCAAATACGATCTACATTGACACGTTCTTCTTCGTCTGCAACTCGGTGGCAGTAACGATCATGACCCCAACCCGTTATGCATCTACATATTGATCTTGGGTGTGTGTAGGCGCGATTTTTTTGTTTTCTACTACATTTCGCAACACATGGGAGGCGGCAGGGCCTTGTGTCCCAAGTGGGCCAGTCCTTCTCCCATACTTGGCATCTTTTTCCCACTTCTGGCTCATAAATTTTCCTTGATTTCACCAGAAATCGTTTATTTCGTTCATTAATTCATTCTGATAGCTATGGCGTGGTCTTTCCTTATGACTCCCATGCTTAATACGAAAAGCGGTTCTTGTGTGAAAAGTGTGAACTGACTATCTCCTTATTTTCTAATTGTTCTTCCGATAGGAAAATTCCCTTGATTAGCTAACCTAGTCGAAGCATAACAATAGTGCATTTCTCCTTGATGGTAAGATTTACATGTTGGATTTCTGCCCTAGAGGCAATCATGTATGATAATATTTTCTATGTGTTTATGAAAGAATATAGTCATGGACTTTATCAATGATGTATAGCAGCAAGTACGTGATTTGTTTGTGGGACTATGCATTATATTGTGACTATCCTAAAAGGTCCCTAGTTGAAAGGGCTGTGTGGACGCGCAGCCGACTAGACTAGCATATGACACGGTGGATGGATCGCTCTCACTGCCATGGAGCATTGGATGCTAACCGGATAATATGGACTCGGAAGGATCTGGTCGGATTCAAAATAGTCGGATCCGAGTCGAGATAAGGTCCAAGTTGGACAAGCCTGATTATGAGACCCAGCGATAGGCCATTTGTGAGTCTCTAGTACAACGTAGGTTTTATGTAAGACCTCAACTGGCGTATGTACTCGGGATGGTGATAGACCTGCTTTGGGCCGACCAAACGCTACTCCGTAACTAGGTATTTATAAAGTTAGGTTTCGAGCTTGTCCAGACTCATGTTGCGAGACATGGTCGAGCAAGATGGGATTTGCCCCTCCAATCAGGAGAGATATACTATGATCCCCTCATGTGATCCGACCAAGATAAGCATGGCCATGCAACAAGGATTATGGGATAATCGTTTGTGGTCGAAATCACTGAAACGAGAAAGAAGTCGGGTTGTAACAGGGATGACCACATCGCCTTGAGCCCGACAACATATCGTGTGGCAAAGGGAACGAAAGTATGATGTACAGGCTCGCCAACCGGCTTCATAGTCTGCTTGGTGGTCGCCACGCCTTGCTAGAGGCCGCTACCAACTGACCTACGACCAAGCCGACTTGAACCTAAAGGGTAGCACGCTTAAGATGACACTGGTGGGACGTGATCCGAGCTGGACTTGGATCTTGATCGAGTAGACTTTGGGCTTTAGGATCCGTGCGAGGCCCAAGTGTTGAGCCTGCGACGCATGCCTATATATAGTGGAGGTGCGGCATACTTTTTAGTTGATTGCTTCGGCGTCGTAACTAGGGCTTTGCATGTGTTGCAACTAGCTACCTTCACTCGTCCCCGACTATGTGATCACACCTAGCAATCCGCCGCATGGTGTTCCTCCTGCACGTGCGGATACCGTTGGAGGCGGTGCACTTGCGCCGCTCTAGCGAACCTATTCGTGGGATCCAACGATCAGCTGTTCGAGGGGGGCGGACGAGGAGGAGACAAACCCCGCGGACGCGCTACCCCAACTCTTTGTCTGCTGCATGGCATTGCGCGTCTAGTGGTAACGATCCGTGATCCATCTCCAGTAGCATGTTCCTGGATGTTCTGCGGGTAGGAAATTTAATGCAGTCGACGCACCCTACTGTAGAACCCAACATTACATATTTTCTACCTCTGCTACTTCTGTATGTTCTAAATTTCCTCGCCGGTGACCGCACCTTCACTTCAGGGGTTTTATCGCCGCCGCTCACAGAGACGGCGGATTGAGGACGCGGTCGTCGAAAGGGAACAACAAGGACTTGGACGACGGCCGCTGCCGTAGTCTAGGTTTAGGTCTGGCCCCCTTCTGTTAATGAAAAGTGTCCGAAATGTAGTGAATGTGCTCCAGTTTGTATGGATATCAATTTGTTTGCATGAATTTTGTTCGGTTAGTTGAAACCCTATTTGAAATGTATATGGATAGTATTGGATGACCGGTTCCCGCATCTGTATCCGCGGATAGATAGGGTGTCCGGTTTATGCGTGAGGGTTGGAAATGCGCCGGCAAGCAAGCATGTCAAATATGGACAGGCATAGAAACAAAGCCCCCATTGGGATGATCTTTTCCCCCAAACATCTCCCTTTAAACCGGTGAAGGGACACCAACCAAAACCACAGGCTCTGCCGGTCTGCCCATACACAACTACAAGAAAAGAGAACACAAATCCACAACTAGCCATGTCCTCTCTCTATCTCCCCCGTAAGTCCATAAACAAATATATATATATATATACTAGGACTAGGTGAGCTGCTTCAGCCTTCAGAGTACAACCAGCAACAGGGGAGGAGGAAGAGGAGGGAGGGGCGCCACCACCATCACCACCACCACAAGTACACTCAGATTGGGGGCGCAAAGGAGAAGTATCCCTTTTGCCTCACCACCTTCTTCCTCTTGTGCAAGCAAGAAAACAAGGGGTCTTGAACAATGATGGCCTGTGGGTCTCGAAGCAACGAGATAGTGGACGAGTTCGAGAAGCTGGTCATCAAGATGAACCCTCCAAGGTTTCTCTCCTTCCTCACAACCCCATGCTCTTCCTCCTGTCTGCCCCTTTGACATCTGTCCCTTGTTAACTGTGCTGCTGCTCCTTGGCCTTTCGGAACTTGCAGGGTCACCGTGGATAATACCTCCGACATGACTGCAACCTTGGTCAAGGTACAGACAGAGCTTCGGAGCCCTGCTCGGTTCTTGGTTCCTGCTGCAAATTCTGTGCCGACATTTCTTTTCTTTGCGTAATTATTTCCCACGCCTGGTTTGTTTGCGCAGGTTGACAGCGCGAACAAGTATGGGACCTTGCTAGAGGTTGTTCAGGTGCTGACCGATCTGAAGCTGACCATAAACCGGGCCTACATTTCCTCTGATGGGGAGTGGTTCATGGATGGTGAGCAGGGCCTTTTTTTACCTGCAGCATCCCTGTGTTGGAAAGATTAAGGAGGAAGCTAGCGTGCCTTTCTGCTTTCTATTTGGGCGTAAATCTTTCCGTCTTTTCCAATCTTGATGACGAGGCTCCACCTTTGTGCAGTGTTCCATGTCGTGGATGAGGAAGGGAATAAGCTTTATGACGGCCAAGTCATCGACAGAATTGAACAGGTAAAGTACAAGGAATCCCAGCTTGTGCAGCTGCCTGCGAATTAATGGTGTCCCTGGCAAAGGCAGAGCAGAATGCAGAGCAATGTGAGCTCATTGCAGTTTGGGATCGGCGATGTGATAGGATTGTGTTGATTTCAGTCTCTGGGAGCCGGGTCGCTCAGCTTCCGCGGCACGGACCGGTGCGTCGGCGTCGAGGCGGAGGCAGAGGCGGCGCAGACGGTGATCGAGCTGATCGGCCGGGACCGGCCGGGCCTCCTGTCGGAGGTGTTCGCGGTGCTCACCAACCTCAAGTGCAACATCGCGGCGTCCGAGGTGTGGACGCACGACGGCCGCATGGCGGCGCTCATGTACGTGACGGACGCCGAGACCGGCGGCGGCATCGAGGAGCCCGAGCGGCTGGACACGGTGAAGCGGCTGCTCCGGCACGTGCTGCGCGGCAGCAGCCGGGACAAGAAGGCCGCCCGGGCCGCCATCTCGGCGCGCGCCGCGGCGCCGCACGCGCAGCGGCGCCTGCACCAGATGATGCACGCCGACCGGGGCGTCCACCGCGCCGACGACGGCGACGCGGCGGCGGACGACCGGAGCCTGCCGGTGGTGGTGGTGGAGGACTGCGCCGAGAGGGGGTACACGCTGGTGAACGTGCGGTGCCGCGACCGGCCGAAGCTGCTGTTCGACACGGTGTGCACCCTCACCGACATGCAGTACCTCGTCTTCCACGGCACCGTCATCGCCGAGGGCTCCGAGGCCTACCAGGTACGCGCCCGCTCTCCTCTCCCTGATGAGACTGTTACATCAACGATGCATCTTTCTTTCCCTGCCAGTGCCACTCTCCAGTCCAGTACTCCTACACAGCATTTTCACCGGCTCTGATGCTCCTCGCATCGCATTTCTTTGACCGGTAGTAGTACACGCTAGTGGTACCGGAGAGCAGAGCAGAGATGCCTCTGCGTTGTTAGATCTTGGCATGTGACGAGGGAAGGATGGAGATCCTACCTAGTTTTGCGTGAGCTTGACTGACTGACTGACTCCTTTCGTTCCTATACGCAACAAACAACGAGAAGAAAATGCATATTTCTTAGTACTACGAGCAGAACGGAAAAGACAGACACATGCTCATCGGTCCTCCGCTCCTGCAGGAGTATTACATCAGGCACCTCGACGACGGCGCCGCCGCCTCCGACCAAGACCGGGAGCAGCTCCGCCGCTGCCTCGAGGCCGCCATCCAACGCCGTAACACAGAGGTACACATCATCATCATCATCATATAACTAGTCCAGTGTATATGCATTCGGTTCGGACACAAAACATTCTTACTGGACTGAGCTGCACTGCACTGTAAGATGAGATGAGAAGCACTGCATGTGACGCGTTTGCACTTGGCAGGGGCTTGGGCTGGAGCTGTGCTGCGAGGACAGGGTGGGGCTGCTGTCGGACGTGACGCGTATATTCCGGGAGCACGGGCTGTCGGTCACGCACGCCGAGGTGGCGACGCGGGGGGAGCGGGCGGCCAACGTCTTCTACGTGGTGACCGCGTCGGGGATGCCCGTGCAGGCGCAGGCCGTGGAGGCCGTCAGGGCGGAGATCGGCGACGAGATCCTCTTGGTGAAAGAGGACGCCGCCGCGCCCAAGTCGCCCCCGGGCCGCGACGGCGGCGGTCGCTCGCTCGGAAACATGATCCGGTCCCGCTCCGAGAAGTTCCTCTACAACCTCGGGCTCATCAGGTCATGCTCTTAGAGCGGCATGGACCTACCTACCACCTAGCTCCGGTCGATCAGCTCATCAGGTCGTGCTCTTAGAGGAGCATGGATGGACCTACCTAGCTCAGGTTTGCAGCGCTGTAGTACGTAGTAGCTACTTGCTAGCTAAGCTAAGTACGTAGCTAGGCTAGGGCGCGGCGCCTTTGTCAACGATCCTTGTCAAGTTCTTGGGTGAAAAGGAACGTGCATGTTTCGTCCTCAATCTGTAGCAGTGTAAATATTCTCAATCTTGTCGTTGTTCTTCATCATTTGCCATATCTTGCTTCTGTGGATTGCTTGTGTCCGCGTCAGCATCGACGTGGCAAATTGAGCTAACCACGAATCACGAGGGGTAGAAATTGACCTGCGAACGTACTACGTTGGTATTGGACTGGATGAACGAAAGGCAGGAACAAGTAGGGAGACTCAATGGGGATCGATCGAGGTCGTTGCGCGAAAGATTAAAGCAAGCGGGGTTCGTTATCGATATAATATGCATGCTTGCATCAAGTACTAATGCGGATCGATGCACTCGGGCCGGTCTAAAGGTGGTGTCAAAACAAAGGATGCTTAGCCATGCTGAAGCAAACAGCTAGATGAGTACTGCCATTCAAGTGCAAATCATGTACGGCGCCTTGGTTTCTTCCCGTTCAATGTTAGTTAAGACACTAGTAGTTTAATTAATCTGTCCCTTTCAATGCGTGCGTATGCTCGTGAGGCGCAAGCTAGACTACTGAGATTTACTTTGTCATCACGTGCGTGCTGGTGCTGCTGTATAGCAGTAGCTCGTGAATTCAACTGCCGTTCCCGATCAGTACCACCTCCCTAGCAATTAGCAAAGCTACAACCATGGACATGAAAGAATGAATGCACACGAGACGTACATGGCTCAGCAGTCATGGCAGAAGCGCATCGTTCAAAGTTTCAAACCACAGTGTGTGTATGTGTTCTCCTGACGAACCACAGTAATACAGTAACACGTCAGAGAGAGAGAGATCTGGGTCAAGGAAAAGAGAGAAAACAGTACTAGCTGGTTTGTTTTCATGAGACGGAGAAAAGGAGCTGAGACGCCGAGCTCGGTCCAGCTCTTCGAGTTTCCAAGGAGCAGGACACAGGAGCGCTGGCGCGGCTCATACGGAGGCACAGCAAGGGCACGTGATTCATGAAAGCTGAATAAAACTGTTTTTTATTGATGATTTGGTGCGGCATACAAGAGTATATAAGAGGGTACAAACCGACTTGGGGTAGGGGTACAAAACTGACTTGGACTAAAAGTCGTATATCATAATGACTACTCTAACATCCCCCGCAGTATCAACGGCAGGCTCGACGACGTTGAGACTGAAACAAATATCTTGAAACGGCTTACTAGGCAGTGCCTTGGTGAAAATGTCAGCAAACTGAGCCGTAGAGGGAACATGAAGCACCCGAACCTGACCAAGAGCAACCTTTTCACGAACAAAATGAATATCAATCTCAATATGCTTTGTGCGTCGGTGTTGAACTGGATTGCTGGTCATGTAGACTGCTGATATGTTGTCACAGTAGACAATAGTGGCCTGCTCAATAGGCCTGTGTAGCTCGGAGAGTAACTGCCGAATCCAGATTGTATCTGCAACGGCATGTGCCACAGCGCGATACTCAGCCTCGGCCGACGAACGTGAGACTGTAACCTGTCTTTTCGAAGACCAAGAAATCAAATTGTTACCAAGAAAAACACAAAAACCGGAAGTGGACCTTCGAGTGTCAGGACAACCAGCCCAGTCTGCATCAGAGTATGCGGTAAGCGAGTTTGGAGAAGAATTATTGAGGTGGAGACCATGATTGAGAGTTCCTTTTAAATACCGAAGAATGCGTTTAACATGATTATAGTGAGGAACCCGGGGATCATGCATATAGAGACATGCTTGTTGAACAGCAAAAGAGATTTCAGGACGAGTAATGGTGAGATATTGGAGAGCACCTGTTAGGCTACGATAGAGAGTAGGATCGGAAAAGGGTTCACCGGTAGCCGAAAGTTTAAAACTAGTATCGACAGGAGTGCGAGATGATTGACAGTCAAGCATACCAGCACGATTAAGAAGATCAAGAATATACTGGCGTTGGGAAAGAAAAAGGCTGGAGGAATCTCGAACAACAGCAATGCCTAAGAAATGATGAAGGAGTCCTAGGTCAGTCATAGAAAATTCAGATCTAAGAAGAGAGACAATATGATCTAAGAACTTTTGAGAGGAGGCGGTAAGAATGATATCATCTACATAGAGAAGTAAATAGGCAGTGTCAGAAGTTTGATGATACACAAAAAGAGAGGTGTCGGAGAGAGATGGAGTGAAGCCTATTGTTTGAATGAAGGAGGAGAAGCGTTGAAACCAAGCTCGTGGGGCCTGTTTAAGACCGTAGAGAGATTTCTGAAGAAGACATACATGAGTTGGAAAGGATGGATTTTCAAAACCCAGAGGTTGCTGGCAGTAGACAGTTTCTTGAAGGGAACCATGGAGGAAAGCATTTTTAACATCAAGTTGGTGAATGGGCCATGAAGAGGAGACAGCAACACTAAGAACGGTGCGAATGGTGCTAGGTTTAACAACAGGAGAGAAGGTTTCTTCGTAATCAATTCCTTGTTGCTGAGAAAAGCCACGACAAACCCACCTGGCTTTATATCGTGAGAGGCTCCCATCGGAGTGGAACTTTTGGCGAAAAATCCATTTGCCAGAAACAATATTTGTATTGGGAGGACGAGGAACAAGTTGCCAGGTGTTGTTTTGAAGTAAAGCATTATATTCTTCTTGCATGGCAGCGGCCCAATTGGGATCAAGTAGAGCAGTTTTGTAATTCTTTGGAAGAGAAGTGAGAGATACGGAGGTATGAAGGTTTAGGCGGTCTTGGGGTTGATGAAATCCTGATTTGGCCCTAGTACGCATGCGATGATCATTAATCGGGGCTGCTGTAGGAATAGCACGAGGGGGTAAGGTGGGTACTGGTGAGTCCGGCGCAGCGGAAGAGTCGGACGAAGGAGTAGGGCTGGGTAGTGGAGTGGGAGCAGGGCTGGGTGGTGGAGTGGGAGTAGGGGCCAGGGGTGTTGGGGACGTCTCGGGTGGGGTGAGTGTATGGTTGGGATTGGCTATGGTGGGTGTTAATGGTGGTGGTGATAAGTTGTGTTCGGCAGGTAGGGGAGTATATAGTTGGAAAGGACGGGGAGAGGGGGTGTTTGCGGAGCTAGGGGTGTTGGATGGTGTAGTAGTGCGTTGTGAGAAAGGAAAAATGTGCTCAGCAAACGTGACATGACGAGAGACATGAACGTGTCCGGTGTGAAGGTCGAGACAACGATAGCCTTTGTGCTCGTCAGAGAAGCCGAGAAAAGCACATGGGATAGAGCGTGGTGACAATTTATTTGCAGAAGTGGCGTAGGCATTGGGAAAACAGAGACAGCCGAAAACACGAACCGCGGAGTAGTCGGGGTGGGAAAGAAAGAGGGAATAATAGGGAGTAGTGTTGGGTTTAGTTTTAGAAGGTCGAATATTTAGAAGGAAGGTGGCCATGTGTAGGGCTTCAGCCCAAAACTTGGGAGGCATAGATGATTGAATGAGGAGAGTGCGAACTATATCATTGAGGGTGCGAAGAGAGCGTTCTGCTTTACCATTTTGAGGGGAGGTGTAGGGACATGAGAACCTAAGCAGGATGCCATGTTGTAAGAAGAAAGTACGATTTTTAATGTTATCAAACTCGCGACCATTGTCACATTGGATAAAGCGAATTGGGAGGAAGAAGTGAACAGACACATAGCGTTGAAAATTAAGGAAAAGAGAATGGACCTCGGATTTGTTGCGTAGAGGAAAAGTCCAGACAAAGTGGGTGAAATCATCTAGGATAACAAGGTAGTATTTAAAACCCGAAACACTTGCAATGGGAGAGGTCCATAAATCACAATGTATTAATTCAAAGGGATAAGTGCTACAAGAACTAGAGGAACTAAAGGGAAGACGCACATGTTTGCCTAATTGACAAGACTCGCAAAACACAGAATTATGAGAGTCCCTATTACATGGTATGGTAAATTCACTAAGCATAGAAGCTAAGACGGCGGGGTTGGGATGGCCCAAGCGACGATGCCAGAGATCGACGGAGGCCAGCATGGATGTTGGAGGGGTGGCGGCAGGAACTCCATTAAGAGAATAAAGATCACCGGAGCTATTGAAGCGAGCGATCTCGGCCTTGGTCAGGTAATCCTTCACAGATAAACCAAAAGGGTCAAATTCAGCCGAAACTAGATTGTCGCAAGTAAATTGGCGAACAGAGATAAGATTTTTAATGAGGGCGGGTGCAACTAGAACATCGCGAAGTAAAAGAGGTTTGGTGGAAGAGGGAAGTTGAGCCTGACCAACACAATATATAGGAATAGATGATCCATCTCCAAGGATAATGGAAGGGAAAGGAGATTTAGTGCAAGAAGATAACCAATTACTAGATGCAGACATATGACTAGAGGCCCCTGAATCAAAGATCCAATCCGTACCTGAGTTTCCTTGTGCAGCAAAGTTATTCATGGCCTGGAGAAAGGCAGCTTGATCCCAGCTCGGCGTCGCAGGTGAGGGTGGCGTCGGAAGCAGTGCCGGCGGATACGATGGTGAAGGCAGTAGGGCCGGCTGGGGAGTGTAGTAGGCATTGGCCGGCTGTGGTGGGGCTGGCGTCGGGAGCAGGGCCGGCTGAGGTGTGTAGTAGGCGCCGCCGTCGGTGCTGTAATGACCATAAGGAGCATACGTCGGGGCGGCGTGATAGGCATTGGCCGGCTGTCGGGGGTTGAGAACCCCGGGAGCACCAGTAGGCGGCCGAAGGCCGGGTTGCCAGGCACCTGAGTATGTCGGCGGAGCACCGAGGGTGGACGGAGCGGACCAGGGCATGGGCCATGCTTGAACAAGCCCCGTCCAAGGATCATGAGGAGGCCGCCATGCAACCGCAGATGGAGCACTGGTGGGTGGTGCAGGACTCGGTGCTGGTGATGTCGTAGGCGGAACCGAACGAGTCGACGGCGGCCTGTAGATAGGGTTTTTGCCGCGGTAGTTCGGACTAGGACGCCAGCCTGGGGGCGGTTGAACAGATGACGATGCGAACGGCCCGGCGGCAGGAGCCGGCCTGAAAGGCGGCGCTGGTGTAGACGACAGAGGAGGATGAGCCGCAGCATGAAAGACCTTGGGGCGAGAGTCTTTGCGAGCTTGTGTTTCCGCCGCGAGTTGTAGCAAGGAACGAACTTCAGCGAAGGTAGGAGGGGGCCGTATCATCGGTATGAACGAGGCTTGCTTGTCAAAGTCTTCGCTGAGGCCGACGACGACGATATTGATTAGCTGTGAGTCGCTAACTGTATCGCCGAGTTCGCGGAGCTCATCACCAATGGTCTTAACGCGCTGGCAGAACAGGTTCACCGGGGCGTCTCCTTGCACCATATTGCGAAGCTCGGTGTGGAGAGCGTTTTTCCGAGCGTCGATGTTGCTTTGGAAGAGCTGACGAAGGGAGTGCCAGATGTTGGCAGTGGTGGCGCCGTCGTGATCGAGCATGTTGAAGATTTCGGTGGTGATGCGGGTGTAGAACCACTGGACGATCGCGAGATCGTCTTTCAACCATTGCGGATCGTCAGGGCGGGGAAGACAGTTGGCGGCGACATGCGAGCGCAGGTTGCAGCGGCCGAGGTGGAGATCGAAGAGATGTCTCCAATGGTAGTAGTTCTGGGCGGCGAGATTAAGAACTATGGGGATGTAGGGGCTGACGTCGGAGATTGTGTCAGCAAGAGATATTGGTGCGGCGAGGATGGGTGCAGGGTAGTTTTGTGGAGCTATGGTAAGGGCCGAGAGAGAAGCGGCCGCGGTGTTGGCAACCTTGGCGATGAGTGCGGCCCGGCGCTCGAAATAGCCGGGCGGCGGTGGCGTTGGCGGAGCCATGCCCTAAACCCTGGGACCGGTATCTGATACCATGAAAGCTGAATAAAACTGTTTCTTATTGATGATTTGGTGCGGCATACAAGAGTATATAAGAGGGTACAAACCGACTTGGGGCAGGGTACAAAACTGACTTGAATTTGAAGTCGTATACCATAATGACTACTCTAACCATTCACACTGTTGACAGCCCCCAAACCAAACAGTTTGCTCCTGTAGAGGCTAGTGCTAAACCTCTGAGGCCAGGCGACAAAACTCTCACTGCCGTCGCGGCCCCAGCAGGAGCACCACCTTTTCATGCGCGCGGGAACCGCACAGGTTTTTCGCTGCGCTGCTCTCTCTTTTTCTTTCGTTAACAAGAAATGCCGGTGGTGGTGGTAGCTGACACGAGGCGACACAAAGGTATCTCGCTGTTGTCCTTTTCGGTGGCAAGGCGAGGCAGCCTTTGCGTTCCCAGCACACTCTTGATCCGACTCCGACTGGGCTCGGCTTTGATCAGCTAGCCCATCGCTTCGTTGGTTAGTGTTGTCTATGACAGTCTAGGCAAGGCTTAGTTTGCATGGTTTACGACAGAGTTAAGCAAAGGTGATCATGACATGGTGACAAGGTGATAAGAAAGGGGGTTTAGTTACACCAGTAAAGCGGCAGACCAGGAGTTGCCTGCACGAGTGGGTCTTGGGACACAAGGTGCGATCTGAAGGGTGTAAAAAGGTAGTGACTCTTGTTAATTCCCTGCACGTCATGGTGTTTCTTACTTTCCAGTACTTTCTGTTAAAATACGATTGCCTAGGTTTTTTCATCAGTTCGGACTTTTGAGAAACTTGGCTAGCGCATCAGTTCAATATGGTATCACAACCACAAGGTCTTGGGATCAAATCCTGAAAATATGAAAACGGAAATGGAAATTTAAAACGGAAGTGAAAATGAATTTTTTAATGCGGAAAAGGAAACAAAAACGGAACGGTGTTTTCCGGTGAAACAGGCGTGGAAATGGAACTTTCCGTTCCCGTGAATACGGAATTTCTGTGCCGACATACGAGAAGCTTGATAGGGTACTCGTAGACACCGAATGGGAACTAAAATTTCCTTTCGTAACCGTGCGTGCCCTAGAGCGTATCGAGGCATTATCCGATCATGCACCCATCATTCTAGATTCTAACTCTACAAACCCACCCGCCCGTCACCCCTTCAAATTTCAATTGGGATGGCTGCATCAGGAAGGATTTGTGGACATAGTCAAGAATGTTTGGGAGCGGTCTGCCGTTGGTCGTACACCTATTCAGAGATGGAACTTTAAAATAAGGGCCATGAGGCAACACCGCACTGGATGGGCGAAACACACCAACAGAATATATGAAAAAGAAAAACAGCGGCTCTCCACCATTATTGATGACCTCGACAAGATTGCAGAGACGCGCACCTTATCTCAACAAGAGATTGAATTGAAAAATCAATCTAGTGGGAAGGTGGTTGGGCTTTTGCGAGAAGAGGAAATCAAATACTACCATAGATCCAAAGCCGACTTTCATTTTGATGGGTGATAATAATACAAGATACTTCCAATTGATTGCCACTGTGCGACATGGGAAGAAATGTATTTACATTCTCCAACAAGATGAGGGGCAGATCGAAGGTCAGGAAGAGCTCAAAAAGTATATCACAAAATACTACAAATCTCTGTTCGGGGCGATGGCTGAAGGGAACATCACCCTTGACGAGACTCGAATAGATGATATTCCACAAGTCACGGCATAAGAAAACGATATCCTTACGGCACCATTCTCGGAAGAGGAGTTGAGAGCGGCGGTGTTCCAAATGGAACACGACAAAGCTCCAGGACTCGATGGCTTCCCGCATAATTCTATAAGAATTTCTGGGATATCATCAAGACGGACCTTTTGGAATTATTCAGTTCTCTTCATGCCGACAGACTTGATCTATTCGGACTTAACTTTGGCGAGATTGTCTTGTTGCCGAAGGTCAAGGAGGCCGAACGGATCCAACAGTTCAGACCAATATGCCTCCTTAACTCCAGCTTTAAGATTTTCACCAAAGTAGCTACGAATAGGCTAAACTCGGTGGCTGAACATGTGGTCCGACCATCTCAAACGGTGTTCATGCAAGGTAGGAATAGACTCGATGGGGTTGTAATCCTGCATGAGACCGTTCATGAAATGCACCAGAAAAACATGAGTGGAGTAGTATTCAAAATTGACTATGAAAAAGCATATGACAAGGTCAAATGGTCTTTCCTCTAACATGTCCTAAGGATGAAAGGTTTCTCCCATAAATGGCGCCAGTGGATCCAAAACTTTGTAACTGGAGATAGTGTGGCCATCAAAGTAAATGATGACGTAGTCCATTACTTTCAGACAGAAAAAAGGACTTAACATTATTGCTGACATGTTGGCTATTCTGATTGAGCGCGCCAAGCAGGATGGCCAGATTGCAGGAGTAGTGCCATACCTTGTGGATGGTGGCCTCTCTATTCTGCAATATGCCGGTGACACAATTCTTTTGATGGAACATGACCTGGACAAAGCTCAAAACCTGAAACTATCGCTTTTGGCGTTTGATCAAATGTCGGGTCTTAAAATTAACTTCCATAAAAGTGAATTGTTCTGCTTCGGAGCAGCCGTTGAGTCGGCGGCCGAATATGCTGACCTGTTTGGTTGCACGCATGGCCAATTCCCGATAAGGTATTTGGGTATATACCGGTTCACTATCGGCGTCTCACTATTGCGGAGTGGAAGCATGTAGAGGAGCGTCTAGAGAAACGGTTGAGCAGTTGGAAAGGAAAGCTGCTCTCGGTTGGGGGACGACTGCTTTTGATTAACTCCATCCTCACAAATATGGTTCTCTATATGCTTTCTTTCTTCCAACTACCAAAAGGGGTCTTGCAAAGATTGGACTATTTTAGATCTAGATTCTTTTGGCAAGGAGAGGGGGAAAAGAAAAAATACAAACTGGCCAAATGGAGTGTGGTTTGTAGGCCGAAAGACCAAGGTGGCCTTGGAATTCATGATCTAGAGGTCAAGAATGAGGCCCTACTTAGTAAATGGTTGTTCAAACTACTTAATGAGGATGGTCTTTGGCAAACCATGCTGCACAACAAGTATTTAGGCCAAAAGGCGGTGTCTCAGGCATATTGGAAACCTGGAGACTCTCACTTTTGGGCTGGCCTAATGGCGGCAAAGAAACATCTCTTTCGCTTTGAGTCTTTCACGATAAAGGATGGGTCAGAGATTCGTTTCTGGGAAGACATCTGGCTAGGAAATGCCAGTCTCCGAGAACAATTTACAACCTTATACATCATTCTCCCGAGAAGAATAATACTATTGCGCAGGTGCTCAGTTCATCCCCGCCGAATATTTCATTTAGACAGGATTTGATTGGGCCCCGACTTACGTCATGGCATAATCTATTGTCCAGGCTGGATTCGATTAACCTGACACAAGGCCGGGATTTGTTTTATTGGAATCTTACTACATCGGGGTCTTTCACAGTAAACTCCATGTACCGTGCACTCATGCATTCTGAGGTACCTGTGAAAAATAATAAGAAACTATGGAAGTTGAAGATTCCACTAAAGTTCAAAATCTTCATGTGGTATCTTCGTAGAGGAATTGTGCTAACCAAAGACAACCTCGCACGGCGCAACTGACAAGGGAGTAAGAAGTGTTGTTTTTCTACTCATGATGAGACAATCAAACACCTCTTTTTCCAATGCAAGTTTGCATGTTCTACATGATCAGTCATCCAAATAGCGTCAAATCTATATCCGCCCACAAGTGTTGCCAATATTTTTGGTCATTGGTTGGATGGTATTCCATATAGGTTCAAAACGCTAATAAGGGTGGGAGCGTATGCCTTAATGTGGTCGCTATGGCTATGTAGAAACGATTTAGTTTTTAATGACAAAAATGCTTCTCCTCTATAGGTTATTTTCTGATGTACGCACTCGCTTCGTACGTGGTCTACGCTACAGCGAGAGGAGTACCAATCGTTGTTCAAGGCGGTGTGTACGCGATTGGACCAGGTGGCTATGGAGGTTTTTCCCAACATGGGTGGTAGCATAACCTACGGATTGACCCACCACCACTTTCGACATAGGCATAGTGTCGGTCTGTAGGATTCTACTGTTGCCATTTTGTCAGTTTTGTTTCTTTTCTTTTTCTCAGACTTTTTAGAATTGGCTGAGTGCATCCTAGTTATGCAGAGGCCGGGTGTTACTCATAATGCTTTGTATTCGCTTGATGCTACATTTTTTAGATAATAAAAGCGCCCTTTATCAAAAAAGGTCTATCTCTCCTTTGTAGCCCAACCACCAAACAACACATAATGACACAATGACTAGAATAGATCATTTGGGGCCCAACTTCTGCTACCATATATGTACTCAGCTTGACCCTATATGTGATGGAAATATGCCCTAGAGCAATAATAAAATGGTTATTATTATATTTCCTTAATCATGATAAAGGTTTATTATTCATGCTAAAATTATATTGGCCGGAAAATTAAATACATGTGTGGATACATAAACAAATACCGTGTCCCTAGTGAGCCTCTACTAGACTAGCTCGTTGATCAAAGATGGTTATAGTTTCCTAACGATAGACATGAGTTGTCATTTGGTAACGGGATCACATCATTAGGAGAATGATGTGATGGATAAGACCCAATCGTTAGCATAGCATATGATCGTTCAGTTTATTGCTACTGCTTTCTTAATGTCAAATACTGAAAGCACAAGTGCTCCCTGGGTGATTTTGGTAATTAATGTCAACATATCTCTTGTTGGACTAATACTTTTATCTAGTATATTTCAGATGAGTTCAATAGTGGAGTGGCATGGACAAGAGGATGTGGAACCCCTTCAAGATGCTAAGGACAGAAGATTGGCAAAAGCTCTAAAGCTCAAGACTCTACATTTTCATTTTAGTGATCCAAGATCACATTGAGTCCATAGGAAAGCCAATACTATTAAAAGGGGATGAGGTGTTGCTTAATGGCTTGCTTGCTCAAAGTGCTTAGTGATATGCTCCAAAGCCCTCAGCCACTTTCTCATTTCCACATATGTCCAAAACCAAAAGTCAAACTCGGCCCTACCGATTTGATCTATCCGGCGCCACCGAGTTCATTTCACATAGCCAGTGCCAGAAACCCTAATTAGTTCGGTCTCACCTATGGGATCTCGGTCTCACCGAGATGGGCTTGCAAACTCTCTGGTGCCTATTGCAAAAATTTCGGTCTCACCGAGATATGCAATCGGTCCCACCGAGTTTGTCTGACCAACTCTCTGTTTAGCTTATTACCAAAATCGGTCCCATCGAGTTTGTGTAATCGGTCAAACCGAGTTGAGGTTTTACCCTAACCCTAGCACATCCGTCCCACCGAGTTGATCATATTGGTCCCACCGAAAAGCCTAACGTTCACATTTTGAACTAAATCGGTCTGACCGAGTTTCTTGATTCGGTCTCACCGAGTTTGGTAAATTGTGTGTAACAGCTAGATTTTGTGTGGAGGCTATATATACCCCTCCACCCACTCTTCATTCGAGGAGAGAGCCATCAGAACGTGCCTACACTTCCAGCATATATTTTCTGAGTGAGAATCACCTACGCATGTGTTGAGACCAAGATATTCCAATCCAACCACAAGAATCTTGATCTCTAGCCTTCCCCAAGTTGCTTTTCACTCAAATCATCTTTCTACCAAATCCAAATCCATAAGAGAGAGTTGAGTGTTGGGGAGACTATCATTTGAAGCACAAGAGCAAGGAGTTCATCATCAACACACCATCTATTACCTTTTGGAGAGTGGTGTCTCCTAGATTGGTTAGGTGTCACTTGGGAGCCTCCGTCAAGATTGTGGAGTTGAACCAAGGAGTTTGTACGGGCAAGGAGATCGCCTACTTCGTGAAGATCTACCTTAGTGAGGCAAGTCCTTCGTGGGCGATGGCCATGGTGGGATAGACAAGGTTGCTTCTTCGTGGACCCTTCGTGGGTGGAGCCCTCTGTGGACTCGCGCAACCGTTACCCTTCGTGGGTTGAAGTCTCCATCAACGTGGATGTATGATAGCACCACCTATCGGAACCACGAAAAAAATCTTCGTGTCTCCAATTGCGTTTGCATACTCCAATCCCATCCCTTTATATTCTTGCAACTTGCATGCTTTACTTTCCGCTGCTCATATACTCTTGCCATGCTTGCTTGAAATGTATTGTGAATGTTTAAACTTGTGCAGAAACACCACCTTAACTTGAAGAAATTAAAAACTGCTACTTTTCTTTGTTGAGGGTCTAATCCCCCCTGACACCTCTTCTCGATCTTTTCAATTGGTATTAGAGCATTGGTCTCCATTGCTTTGGTTTAATCACCATTGGAGGAAGATGGATGAGTCTACGTTGGGGAGTCTTAGACACAGAGTGCCTATACTTGATGGAGAGTTCCTTCATGAATGGAAAATTGAGATGCTTGAGATTTTCAATTAATATCATTTGAACAAGTACATTACTAGCCCTTGTGCACCTCATGTCTTTATGAGTCTATTGACATGATTCGCAACCTTAGAACCGTCAATCTTATTACTAGAGGTTTGCCTAGAAACTTGATTGGTTGCTTGCCTACTCTTGATTGTGCCTACACTATATGGAGATTTCTTGAGGAACGGTTTCCAAACTATTCCTTGCAAAACTTAGATGAAATTCTTCATAAGTCTATTGCCTTGAGTAAGATGAATTCCAATGATCCTAAGTTTGGTGATTGTCTATTTGAGCTTACTAACCTCATGCATGCCAAAGGAGATATTGGAATCATTAGCAATATCATCTCCGAAGCCATTAGAATTCATAAAGATGAATATTGTGATGATCATTTATCTAATGAATCACTCTCTCTAGGACTTGATCCATCACAAGACGATGTTGAACATGGATACTATGATGAGGGTGATGATAGTGACTTTGATCTCGATGAGTCTATGAGACATTTTGGTCTTATGGCTAATCTTCGCGGCTACATGGCTGGAGGAAAGGAATGGGTCCTTGATAGTGGATGTACCGATCACATGACTGGAGATAAGGATATGTTTCGTGAGCTTGCTGAAAATGACGGCCCTCTAAAGTATGTCACTTTTGGTGATAACTCAAAGGTAATGTGGTTGGCCTTGGTAAGGTGGCCATCTCACATGATAGCTCCATACAAGATGTTATGCTCGTTGAATCTCTTGGCTACAATTTACTTTCCGTATCTAGACTTGCTGACTTTGGTTTCAATGTCCAATTCACTGAAGTAGATTGCCAAGTGTTTCATAAAGATAACCACAATATGGTCTTTACCAGTATACGTAGAGGTGATCTTTACATTGTTGATTTCACTAAAAAGGCACAACCTAGAACTTGCTTAATTGCTAAATCTTCTAAAGGTTGGTTGTGGCATAGAAGGTTAGGTCATGTGGGCATGCGAAATCTTGATAAGCTAATTAAAGGTGATCATATCCTTGGAGTAAAAGATGTTATTTTTGACAAGGATTGATTGTGCAGTGCTTGTCAAGCAGGAAAACAAGTTGGAGGAAGTCACACCGTGAAGAACATCATGACCACAAGAAGACCGCTCGAGCTACTTCATATGGATCTCTTTGGTCCCAGTGCCTACAAAAGTCTCAGTGGAAACTCATTTGGTTTAGTTATAGTTGATGATTTTTCAAGATTTATGTGGGTGTTCTTTCTTGATGATAAATCGCAGGTCCAAAAGATCTTCAAGAACTTCGCTAGGAAGGCCCAAAATCAATTTGAAGTGAAGATCAAGAAGGTTCGGAGCGACAACGGAACGGAGTTTAAGAACGGAAATGTGGATACATTTCTTGACGAAGAAGGGATTTCACACGAGTTCTCGGCTACGTACACACCTCAACAAAATGGCGTTGTTAAGAGGAAGAACCTGACACTTACTGAGATGGCGAGAACAATGATTGATGAGTACAAGACGCCAAAACACTTTCTGGCAGAAGCGGTTGAGACAGCTTGTCATGCAACAAATTGCTTGTATCTTCACAAGCTACTCGGCAAGACGGCATACGAGCTTCCCACCGTAATGTGACGCCCCCGATTCAATCGTACACTAATCATGCACACAAACGTGTACCATCAAGATCAGGGGCTCACGGGAAGATATCACAACACAACTCTAAAACATAAATAAGTCATACAAGCATCATAATACAAGCCAGGGGCCTCGAGGGCTCGAATACAAGTGCTCGATCATAGACGA
This sequence comes from Triticum aestivum, assembly GCF_018294505.1. Classification (NCBI taxonomy): domain Eukaryota; kingdom Viridiplantae; phylum Streptophyta; class Magnoliopsida; order Poales; family Poaceae; genus Triticum; species Triticum aestivum. Next base: position 243,873,464 of record NC_057814.1, read on the forward strand.
GTCAGAGGAAGCAACAATATCTGAGTACAGACATAAGTTAAACAACTTTGCCTTAAGAAGGCTAGCACAAACTGGGATACAAATCGAAAGAGGCGCATGCCTCCTGCCTGGGATCCTCCTAACTACTCCTGGTCGTCGTCAGCGGGCTGCATGTAGTAGTAGGCACCTCCGGTGTAGTAGGAGTCGTCATCGACGGTGGCGTCTGGCTCCCGGGCTCCGGCATCTGGTTGCGACAACCAGGTAGAAGGGAAAGGGGGAAAAGAGGGAGAAAAGCAACCATGAGTACTCATCCAAAGTACTCGCAAGCAAGGAGCTACACTACATATGCATGGGTATATGTGTAAAGGGCCATATCGGTGGACTGAACTGCAGAATGCCTGAATAAGAGGGGGATAGCTAATCATGTCGAAGACTACGCTTCTGGCCACCTCCATCTTGCAGCATGTAGGAGAGAGTAGATGGTAAGTTCACCAAGTAGCATCGTATAGCATAAACCTACCCGGCGATCCCCTCCTCGTCGCCCTGTTAGAGAGGGATCACCGGGTTATATCTGGCATTTGGAAGGGTGCGTTTTATTAAGTATCCGGTTCTAGTTGTCATAAGGTCAAGGTACAACTCCGGGTCGTCCTTTTACGGAGGGACATGGCTATTCGAATAGATAAACTTCCCTGCAGGGGTGCACCACATAACCCAACACGCTCGATCCCATTTGGCCGGACACACTTTTCTGGGTCATGCCCGGCCACGGAAGATCAACACGTCGCAGCCCTACCTAGGCACAACAGAGAGGTCAGCACGCCGGTCTAAATCCTATGCACGCAGGGGTCTGGGCCATCGCCCATTGCACACCTGCACGTTGCGTACGCGGCCGGAGAGCAGACCTAGCAACCTCCATTTCAAGGAAGTCACGTTACGCGGTCCAACCCAGCATGCGCCGCTCAGTCGCTGACGTCACGAAGGCTTCGGCTGATACCACGACGTCGAGTGCCCATAACGGTTCCCGCGTAGTTGGTTAGTGCGTATAGACCAAATGGCCAGACTCAGATCAAATACCAAGATCTCGTTAAGCGTGTTAATTGATGTAACCGCGGACACCGACCAGGGCCAGGCCCACCTCTCACCTAGGCGGTCTCAACCTGCCCTGTCGCTCCGCCATAAAGATCCACCCAGAGGGTCGTCGGGACAAAGGTCCTTTCAGCCCCCAATCCGTGAATCACTCACGGGTACTCCTCGAGCCGACCCGACTTTAGTCACCACATGTATCATGTATAAAGTATATAGTATATACCCGTGATCACCTCCCGAGTGATCACGGCCCGATAGTATAGCACAGCAGACAGACAAGAATGTAGGGCCACTGATGGAAAACTAGCATCCTATACTAAGCATGTAGGATTGCAGGTAAAGGTAACAACAGTAGTGGCAAAGATAGGCTATGCAGCAGAATAGGATTAACGGAAAGCAGTAACATGCTACACTACTATAATGCAAGAGTATAGAGAAGAATAGGCGATATCTGGTGATCAGGGGGGCTTGCCTGGTTGCTCTGGCAAGTAGGAGGGGTCGTCAACACCGTAGTCGTACTGGGTAGCAGCGGCGTCGGTCTCGGTGTCTAACGGAGAAGAAGAGGGGGAAGAAAACAGTAAATACGGAGCAAACACAGCATCACAAAACATAACAAGGCAATACGCGGTGCTAGGGTAATCTAACGCAGGGATAGGTGATACCGGCGAAGGGGGAAAACATCCGGGAAAGTATTCCCGGTGTTCCGCGTTTTCGGATAGATGAACCAGAGCGGGGAAAGTTGTGTGTTTGCTATGCTAGGGATGTGTGGCAGACGAACGGGCTGCGTATCCGGATTCGTCTCGTTGTTCTGAGCAACTTTCATGTACAAAGTATTTTCATCCGAGTTACGGATTATTTTATATTAATTTTTAAAGTTTTAAAAGATTTTCCCAAATTCTGGAATCATTATTAATTCGAAATTAATAGTCCAATGCTATGTGCACACACTGAAGTGTACACAGCAGGGTCTACAGAGGCCGACATGCGGGGCATGTTGACTGAGTTGACCCAGTCAACATCTGACTGGTCAAAGGGTGAATAGTGCAGTGGGTCCCGCGTGTCATGGCGAGTAGTTGTATCTAGGTATTTCTTTAGACTGTTAACTAAATTAACAGATTGATTACCTAAACTTAGTGATTAGGTTAATCTAATAGGATTAATTAAGTTAATTAATTCTTTAATTAAGTAATTAATTATTTTCTTTATTTATTATTTTCCCTTTTTTTTAAACGTTCTCAGGGGCGGGCCCCACTTGTCATATGCACAGGGGGTCCTTAGCGGGCATCGGATTATGGGCGCGGGCGTGTGGGCGCTAGCGGGCGCAGGACGCGGCCCGGGCAGGTGCACGCCCAAGTGCGGGCGGACCCGGCAGGGGACGGAGCAGGGGGCCGGTGCCCACGGCGAAGCCATGGCCGGAGCGGGCGCAGCCAGCGCGGGCTACGGCCGCGGTAGGCGGAGCAAAGGGGGGCGGCTGCGGCGGTGAGTAACGGTGGCAGCAAGGGAGCGCGCGACGCAGGGGGCCCGTGGCGGAGCGGGAGCGGCGTAGTGGGGTGGTCTGTGGCAGCAGCAAGCGGAGGGAGCCGAGGGGCCGCCGACGACGAGCGACGCAGGCACGGGTGTCCGTGGGCGCGGTCCGGCGCGCGACGAGCGTGGCGCGGATGCGGGCGGCAGGCGGTGGAACTGCGAGGCCGGGCGAAGGCAGGGCGGGCGCGAGTGGTCGCAGGGCCGGGAGCGGCCAGCACGGGGTGATGCGGGCGAGCGCACGGGAGTGGACGAGGGGCGCAGCGTCCGCGGCGACGGCGACCATCGTGGTGCGGTACACGGGACGGAGAGGAGGGGAGTGGAGGCCTGGGGCCTCACCGGCGGCTGCAGGGGATTGGCAGTGGGCTCGAGCTCGAGGGGCAGGACGGGGACGACGTGCGGCGGGGCGACGAGTCCGGCGGCGTAGAGGGCGGCTTCGAGCGACAGTGAGGTCCGGCGACGGCGGCGAGTGTTGGGCGCTGGAGTAGTTGCCCCCCGATCCAGATCGGGGGTGGGGGGAGTGGAGGCGAACGTGGGGGGAGTGGGGACAGATGGGGATCGAGCAAGGGATCGGCTAGGGTTAGCTCGCTGGTGGGGGCGGCTGGGCCGTGAGCTTTCTAGATGGGCCAAGTGCCTAGTAGGTTAGGTTAGTTAGTTTCTTTTTGTTTTTTTCTCCTTTGCTGTTATTTCTTTTTATATAATTTTACTTTACTATTTTATTTTACATTAGCGTCATGAAATAGTAAAGTTAAACCTAAAATAATATTATTAACTATATCTCTGTCATAAATAATTTGGCACTTTAAATAAGTAATTTGTATTTGTTTATTATTTAAGGAGCATTTAATTAGTTCTTTTTGCTACTGTTTTAGTTACTTTAGTGCATTTAAATATTTTATAAAAATTTGGTTTCTTCACCCTAATCACCTATGCATTAACTAGCACAACCCGAACATTTTGGTTTTAACATTTGAAAACTTTTGAGGTTTGCCTTTATTTTGAATTTGAATCGGTTTCGAACTAACGCGAGATTAGCAATAGTAATCGAGGTGACGTGGCATCATTAGGAGAGGTTACTGTAGCTTGATTATCCGGGCGTCACAATTCTCCTCCACTACAAGAAATCTCGTCCCGAGATTTAAGAGGTGGAAAACGGGGGAAAAGTCTGGTTACGAATTCTAACGAATCTGCTCGGCCTTGGTTGCTCTTCTCGATGAGGTCGATCCCTTACATTGACGTCTTCATTTCTCTGCTTCAGTTCATCATGGTGAAGTCGTCCTTTTCTTCGGGAACTCCAACGTGCTTACGAATAGGTGAGGGACAGCTCGGCTACGACATAATGCTTATGAGGGAAACAATCTGGGGTTAACCCATGAATGAGCATAAGATTCGTGTTGAACATACAAAATAGAGAGTAAGGTACGAAGGTACAATAAGAGGTTCCAAACGGATAGATAGTTGCTCGAAGTCTGAACCAGAGTGAGAAAGGGGTTCAGAGCAGCGAGAGTAAGTATTGCGTCTGATACCAGAATAGAGCACTAGGCAGGTGACCCGTGAATTACATATGAAGTCAAGCGCGAGGAATAACTTTGGCAACAGGGTGTACAAGAGAGTCAGGTTTCGATCCTGTGGAACTGTGGGTTATGGGCCCACCACGTGGGTTAAAAGTAGAAAGGGTGCTGACATCTTGCACGGTCACGATAGTAAGGTATGTCAGACGGTAGCCTGCCATTTATGTTGGCAACAATGTCGGTACCAAGGGCGAGGGACGAAGAGAACCATTTTCCTGCTCGTTGAACGAGGCGGACCAATAGGCAAAGTTCTCGTCCATCGGTGGTTACCGGAATGTCATCAACAATAGTAACAGGGTCTTACCGACAGAGTGGTACAACGAGGTGTTTGCACAAGCAGGGAATTATTACTGCTTATTTCATATAGGTCATAGAAAGGGTTTAAACAACCCAATGAAAAGGGAAAAGTGTCTATCAGATTTAATCAAAACAATGGAAAGAAAATTGTGTTTAAACACATATTTCAGGGATATATCCTTCCCAAGGACAAGCAGATGATATCCATGACAGGATAGAAAGTAGAAAACCATTTAGGTGAGGGTAGAGGAATTTCATGAAATAACCCATACAACGGTGTTTGGATAATTGAGCAAGAAACATTTAGCATTGTGCTTCAAATGTTCTTATTGAAAATCAGAGTACCAAAGATATGCTTCGAGATAGCATTGACATGGTCATTGGGTAAAGACCAGACTTTGGATATACAAAGGATCCATCAGGAACAACTTATAGGATAACTTTTACAATTTCCTCATGGAAGAATGGATAACCTTGCGGAAAAGGAAAGTATAACACTAGGTGTTTCGGCCAGAAGTGCTAGGCATGACATCACCTTACCCGGTCATGTAAAGATGTTATAACTCCTGGAAATATGTTCCAACCATCATATCTGACCAAGATTCAGATCTGATTGGGGTCAGGATACCTCAGACTCATGATGCCTGAGAAGGAAAAGGTGCAACACAAATTGATGAGAAGACATCGTAAGATTCTAGGGAAATGAACTATGGAAGCGATTTCCGACCAACGGTTCATCATTGAGTCATGGAGAGGATGACGGGGTGGCGGATGGACTAAGCAAAAATTCATCGAGATTTCCAAGAAGATGGATTTCCACAATTATGTGAACAAGGAGATAATATTTGTCATATGAAATGATATACTGATGTATGCTCGAGGGAACATCCACGATTGAACATTGATAAAAATGCACCTAGAAATATGGATTGAGCAAGCCAATCAAGGTTAGAATGGTGTTACAATAACCAATAGTCTGAGGATGAACTATCGACCCTTAACTTCAAAGCAATAGGGTTGCTAGAAGTTTTAAATTCACACATCATAGTTCATTTGTCGGCATTCCGGTTATAAACAACACGGGACCAAGCAGGAATGGTGATGGTGAGAAGTATCACTGTACCAAGAATTCTTAAGAGGTGGAGTAATCCTCACGACATTCCTGACATAAAAGATGGTAATACCCCAGGGTAATTAAGAACAAATGCTGGATAGCAAGGAACTCAAGGTATAACACAGAACACGAACAAGTTTGTGTTGGAGGGGAGGCATTAAAGTGGTCGATGACAACACAAATCATCAAGGGCAAGGATGGTATTTCTCATCATGAATTCAATTGATATTCTGGAAGAGCTCCGGATACTGATGATGATCACGACACATTTGTCGAGAGACTTCATGAAGATGTAATCGATCGGCGATGACATCAAGTTAAAGGAATGCTGAAGCGAAAGGTTATTGGAACCACACGACACAAACTCGAAATAAAGCTTGTTGTTCAAGCCGAAATGATATGACGAGGACAAATCGATGTAAGATTAGCTCATCGTCAAAAATTGTGCTCCGGGATGAAGGACCAGGTAGCTCAGTTAAAATTTAGCATGACAATGATATAGCCGATCAGGCTAGGAATGGCGTGATTGTGTACAAACTCGTAAGTAAAGAAGATTACTAAAAGTTGTTGAACCGTAGTGCGGACTCGGTTCAGTTATCGATGTCTTTGAGTGTTTAATAACTCAGAACCTGTGAAAAAATTGGAATCAGTGAGAATGTAGTACTTGATGAAGAACTCATAAGAAGTTATGCAGTTCTATGATAATCTCGAGATACCAGGGGGTAATACTCGACAACAGGTCAAAGTAGAGGTTGGACTAGGGTATTGCTCTACAGAAGACAAGTGCTTAAACTTGTCCGAGAAATGGGATCAAAGAAGAACAATATGGTCGGAAACCACGATCATAAATGATTGAACCACGGATACAAGATGAACTTATAACAAGGGGGTAATTATTTTTACGAGCAGCTTCCATGATAAGTTCTACATCGTGTCCATGGGCATGAACACAAAGTTCCAGGTCGACTCCCACTTCTGTAATACACAACTTCGCATTTACTGCTCTTAGTTAAGAATGTTTAGAGTTTGAAAGTTTAACTGGTGGAAACCAGAAGGTTATGACCCATGAAGATTTTTGGGTTCACACAAATTAAGGAAGGTATATGTTCAACCCATCGGGGCATCTTAGAAACATATACCACAACTTTCAAGAGTAACTATCACCAGCTCGAAAGCAGGGCATGGTTGACAGAACAGAGGATACAAGTTACCAAAGGCATTATATAACAGAGAAATAACTTCCAAAGTGATTGATTATGAAGGACGTTGTCGGATAAAATCCAACAAAGGATCCGGTGGTCCTCAAGGTATCTGATGTGAGCATCGGTACTCAACCAGAGGAGGAAAGACTGCAAGGAGATCAGATTATAGAAACAACTGACTGATTCAATGCTCAAAAGCAAAGGAATAATGATTCCCAAATCAAGGGATCAGAAGCAAACGCTCTGATTAAGGATGGATAAGATGAGTAAGCTTAGGGGTACAATCGATGACAATTTGATTAGTCGAGATCCAACTCATGTTTAAAATGACTTCTGAGCTGGAAGGATAAATCCTGAGGATTGCGAGCATCCGTAGCATACTGAATCAACGGACTCAAAATGATAGTGACAAAGGATGCCAATAAGATTACTAGACTTATGGGATTAACCATAATGTAAGCAAGCAAGAATTTTAAGAGCAATAGGCTCTTGAGGATTTTCGGAAGATCGAATGGTTTTTCGAAGATTGGTGACATACATGAATCAACTGGGGATGAGTGGATACTCGGTAAGTGCGAGAAATTATCCGTAGGGATATTCATGTGGCAAGAACTGCAAGGCAGTAGGCACAAAGTATTCTCGGAACATTAGAGAGAATTTCAGGGTATCTTGTAATAACAAGATCAACGGGGAATAATTGTATGAATGGCAAGTGTACTTGGTTATCCATTCGGGTTTATCGATGGAATGGAATTGCAAGAGGGATGGCACAAAGTATCGAGGGAACATCGGAGAGTAACTTCGGAATCTTCTAGTGTATCAAGCGATCATCTGTATCGAGTGGCCCTCCGGGAGGAAGTAGTTACGAGAACCTAGAGTTAGAGTTAGTAAAACCATTTAACCCGAGTAGAAGAGAGATAAGAGTCCCAGAGTATAGACGAGAAATAAAAGATCCTAAAACCACCCAATGGCGACGTGGGCCGTAAGCCGCACAACCATGTTAGTAAAAGTTTTTCAATGTCTAGACTCAACTTCGGCTGTAACACCCCGGATGTAACTTTCCATATTTGTAACTCCGACTCTTGCCATTTTCGGCTATGTGTTATGATATTCCCTCCGTGGTTGGGTTTTGTCTTTCGTTTTGCATTTTGTTCATGTCATGCATCCCATATCATGTCATCATGTGCATCTCATTTGCATACGTGTTCGTCTCATGCATCCGAGCATTTTCCCCGTTGTCCATTTTGCAATCCGACACTCCCACGTGCACCGGCGCACCCCTCTTGTTTCTTTTCGTGAGCGGGTGTTAAATGTTCTCGGAATGGACCGAGGTTTGCCAAGTGGCCTTGGTATACCACCGGTAGACCACCTGTCAAGTTTCGTTCCATTTGGAGGTCGTTTGATACTCCAACGGTTAACCGGGTAACCGCAAAGTCCTTTTGTGTGTTGCAGCAAAACCCCCCTCCAAACAGCCCAATAACCCATCTAAGTCCCCTCCATGCTCTCGGTCGTTCGATCACGATCGTGTGGGCGAAAATCGTGCCTCATTTGGACTCTCCTAGCTCCCTATGCCTATATAAACACATTCCCCTCTGAAATCCAGGTCCAAACCCTAAAAATTCGCCCTCCGCCGCCACCGGACACGTCCGCCGCCGCCGGACGAATCGCCGCCGCCGCCAAGCCTATCAGACGCCGCCACGTGGGCAGCTCCACCGGCGCCCGCCGCCGGCCCGCGAGGCCCGCGTCTGGCCCGCGGGGCCCGACCGCCGCGCCCGCGCCCCGCGCCGGCGCCCTCGTCCTCCCGCTCCTCCGTCCTCACCGCGCCCCATGCCGCCGTTCCCGCCGGTGCCGCCGCCCGCACCCGCGGCCACCGGCGCCTCCTCTCCCCTCTCCGGCAAGTACCCCGGCGACGTCTCCAAGCTCCGGCCTCCTCTTCCCCAACTCCGGCCGAAACGCTGGTGAAACTCGGCTTCCGTGCCTGATCCAGATCCGGCGAGGTTGACCCCGAAAATCCCCCGTCTCGAATATTTTCACATTATGTGCTCATGTTCTTCGCATCATATCTCATTGTATACTGCTCCGTTTTACGTGCATGATATATCGAAATGTTCGTCACGAGATGCTCTTCATTTTGTTCCATTGTGACATGCTTGTTTGAGTCCATCTCGGTGCCCAAATCTCTGGTGCAAGAGTGCTATATGCTGTTTACTGCTGCTACTTATCAGAACTTGGTGTTTTGTTATTTTTGTTACATTTGATGTGTGCATATTATGAGCATGAGCTCTACAGGTGTTTTGATCTATGCCATGCCATCTTTACAGAAGTGTATGCCATGTATTTTGGTGATCTATGTGGTGACTAGCACAAGCATGCAAACTAGGCTTCGTGATGTTTCTCTTTTCAGGGACTTAGGATTTTTGCTGTCTGTTACTGCTGTTATTTTGTTGCCATGTATCCATGTGTCTACAGTGAGATCCATACTTCTTTTGAGCATGTTCAGTATGGATGTTTTGTATATATAGTTGTTCTCTATCCATCCATGCCCCTGTTTGAAATTATGGAGTGTCCTAGCATGTCTTAAGCTTGCTCTACTTTTGCAATAAAATATTTCTGGCAGATTGTTAACATGATATTCAATTTTGCCAAGGTTGTTGTAGTTGATCCATACATGCTATGAGCTTGCTCTTGCCATGGTTAGCTTCATAAACATGCCATCTTGCTTTAGGTACGCTTGTTTTGTCATGCATTGCTTTGTGATCAGTGCATCAAGCTCACCAAGATGCCCTCATAATTTCTGTTAATGCCATGTTCTGTTTTCTGCCAAGTCTGAAACCTGTTAACGAAACTTGCTATGTTTACATGGGTGCCATCATATCTTCTGATCCTTTTTGGCTCATGGTCAGTAAGGGACTTTTGTTCTATACATTTAGTATATTCATGCCATGCCTTGTTTTGCTATGTTAAGTTCCTGTAGCATGTTGATTGCTTACTTTGAACATTGCTACCTGATGCTGTTTCTGCCATGTCCAGTATTTTTACCGTCCGTGAACCTGATATCTTTTGCACTTTTGCCATGCTTGTTTGAACCTGTTATGTTGTGATCTAGCCATAGCTCAGTGTTCATCTTTTGTCAAGCATCTCCTGTAGATTACTGCCATATGCTTTGTTGCTACGTTCGAGTGCTGTAGCATTGTTACTTGATGTACTCTTAGTACTATCTTGCTGTTAATCGCAGAATCGTGTCATTCTTATTTTGCTTGCCATTTGCAAACCGTGCATCCGTTTCCGGTGATCTTTATATCGATTTCGTCCGAAATCATCTCATCTTTCCAGTGGCATACTTGGTTTGCCAAGTTACTGCCTTGTTCATCCTTTTTCTTCCGGAGCACGCATACCCATCGCATATCATATCTTGCATATCATGCATGTATTGCATCATGTTGCTTGTGCATTTCCCGTGATTGATTGTGGTTCCATTGCTTGTGTTCTTGCTGTGGGTAGAGCCGGGAGACGAGTTCGTGAACGAGGTACCTGTTGAGTACGCTTACGAGGATCAAGCTTTCGACAACTCGGAGAACCTTGCAGGCAAGATGACCATACCCTCGAAATCACTTCTATCTTTGCTTTGCTAGTTGTTCGCTCTATTGCCATGCTACGCTACCTACCACTTGCTATATCATGCCTCTCATATTGCCATGTCAAGCCGCTAACCATCCTTTCCTAGCAAACCGTTGTTTGGCTAAGTTACCGCTTTTGCTCATCCCTTCTTATAGCGTTGCTAGTTGCAGGTGAAGTTGAAGTTGGTTCCATGTTGGAACATGGATATTTTGGAATATCACAATATCTCTTATTTAATTAATGCATCTATATATTTGGTAAATGGTGGAAGGCTCAGCCTTATGCCTGGTGTTTTGTTCCACTCTTGCCGCCCTTGTTTCCGTCATACCGGTATTATGTTCCTTGAGTTTGCGTTCCTTACGCGGTTGGGTGATTTATGGGACCCCCTTGATAGTTTGCCTTGGATAGAACTCCTCCAGCAAGGCCCAACCTTGGTTTTACCATTTGCCACCTAAGCCTTTTTCCCTTGGGTTTTCGCGAGCCCGAGGGTCATCTTTATTTAAACCCCCGGGCCAGTGTTCCTCTAAGTGCTAGTCCAAACTAGAGCCCTTTGCAGCGCAACCTCGGGGAAACTTGAGGCCTGGTTTTAGTTGTACGGACTGCGCATCTGGTGTGCCCTGAGAACGAGATATGTGCAGCTCCTATCGGGATTTGTCGGCACATTCGAGCGGCTTTGCTGGTTTTGTTTTACCATTGTCGAAATGTCTTGTAAACCGGGATTCCGAGACTGATTGGGTCTTCCAGGGAGAAGGTTTAGCCTTCGTTGACCGTGAGATCTTATCATGGGCTAAGTTGGGACACCCCTGCAGGGTATTATCTTTCGAAAGCCGTGCCCGGGGTTATGAGGCAGATGGGAATTTGTTAATGTCCGGTTGTAGAGAAATTGAGACCTGACTTAATTAAAATACATCAACCGTGTGTGTAGCCGTGATGGTCTCTTTTTGGCGGAGTCCGGGAAGTGAACACGGCTTGAGATATGCATGAACGTAAGTAGTTTCAGGATCACTTCTTGATCATTTCTAGCTTCGCGACCATTGCGTTGCTTCTCTTCTCGCTCTCATTTCTGTATGTTAGCCACCATATTTGCTTAGTGCCTGCTGCAGCTCCACCTCATGACACCATCCTTTCCTATAAGCTTAAATAGTCTTGATCTCGCGGGTGTGAGATTTCTGAGTCCTCGTGACTCACAGATTCTACCAAAACAGTTGCAGGTGCCGACGATACCAGTGCAGATGATGCAACCGAGCTCAAGTGGGAGTTCGACGAGGAACGTGGTCATTACTATGTTTCTTTTCCTGATGATCAGTAATGGAGCCCAGATGGGACGATCGGGGATCTAGCATTTGGGGTTATCTTATTTTTCATTTGGATTTGACCGTAGTCGGTCTATGTGTGGATTTTGGATGATGTATGAATTAATTTATGTATTGTGTGAAGTGGCGATTGTAAGCCAACTCTCGTTATCCCATTCTTGTTCATTACATGGGATTGTGTGAAGATAACCCTTCTTGCGACAATACCACAATGCGGTTCTGCCTCTAAGTCGTGCCTCGACACGTGGGAGATATAGCCGCATCGTGGGTGTTACATCGGCCAAGGAGTGTGGAAGGGGGATTCCTACAGGCAGTCGGCTCTGATACCAACTTGTGACGCCCCCGATTCAATCGTACACTAATCATGCACGCAAACGTGTACGATCAAGATAAGGGATTCACGGGAAGATATCACAACACAACTCTAAAACATAAATAAGTCATACAAGCATCATAATACAAGCCAGGGGCCTCGAGGCTCGAATACAAGTGCTCGATCATAGACAAGTCAGCGGAAGGAACAATATCTGAGTACAGACACAAGTTAAACAAGTTTGCCTTAAGAAGGCTAGCACAAACTGGGATACAGATCGAAAGAGGCGCAGGCCTCCTGCCTGGGATCCTCCTAACTACTCCTGGTCGTCGTCAGCGGGCTATACGTAGTAGTAGGCACCTCTGGTGTAGTAGGAGTCATAGTCGACGGTGGCGTCTGGCTCCTGGGCTCCGGCATCTGGTTGCGACAACCAGGTAGAAGGGAAAGGGGGAAAAGAGGGAGAAAAGCAACCGTGAGTACTCATCCAAAGTACTCACAAGCAAGGAGCTACACTACATATGCATGGGTATATGTGTAAAGGGCCATATCGGTGGACTGAACTGTAGATTGCCAGAATAAGAGGGGGATAGCTAATCCTGTCGAAGACTACGCTTCTGCCACCTCCATCTTGCAGCATGTAGGAGAGAGTAGATGGTAAGTTCACCAAGTAGCATCGTATAGCATAAACCTACCCGGCGATCCCCTCCTCGTTGCCCTGTTAGAGAGCGATCACCGGGTTATATCTGGCACTTGGAAGGGTGTGTTTTATTAAGTGTTCGGTTCTAGTTGTCATAAGGTCAAGGTACAACTCCGGGTCGTCCTTTTACCGAGGGACACGGCTATTCGAATAGATAAACTTCCCTGCAGGGGTGCACCACATAACCCAACACGCTCGATCCCATTTGGCCGGACACACTTTTCTGGGTCATGCCCGGCCGCGGAAGATCAACACGTCGCAGCCCTACCTAGGCACAACAGAGAGGTCAGCACGCCGGTCTAAATCCTATGCGCGCAGGGGTCTGGGACCATCGCCCATTGCACACCTGCACGTTGCGTACGCGGCCGGAGAGCAGACCTAGCAACCTCCATTTCAAAGGAAGTCATGTTACGCGGTCCAACCCGGCGCGCGCCGCTCAGTCGCTGACGTCACGAAGGCTTCGGCTGGTACCACGACGTCGAGTGCCCATAACTGTTCCCACGTAGTTGGTTAGTGCGTATAGACCAAATGGCCAGACTCAGATCAAATACTAAGATCTCGTTAAGCGTGTTAATTGATGTAACCGCGGACACCGACCAGGGCCAGACCCACCTCTCACCTAGGCGGTCTCAACCTGCCCTGTCGCTCCGCCACAAAGATCCACCCAGAGGGCCGTCGGGACAAAGGTCCTTTCAGCCCCCAATCCGTGAATCACTTGCGGGTACTCCGAGAGCCGACCTGGCTTTAGTCACCACATGCATCATGTATAAAGTATATAGTATATACCCGTGATCACCTCCCGAGTGATCACGGCCTGATAGTATAGCACAACAGACGGACAAGAATGTAGGGCCACTGATGGAAAACTAGCATCCTATACTAAGCATGTAGGCTTGCAGGTAAAGGTAACAACAGTAGTGGCAAAGACAGGCTATGCAGCAGAATAGGATTAACGGAAAGCAGTAACATTCTACACTACTCTAATGCAAGAGTATAGAGAAGAATAGGCGATATCTGGTGATCAAGGGGGGGCTTGCCTGGTTGCTCTGGAGGGGTCGTCAACACCGTAGTCGTACTGCGTAGCAGCGGTGTCGGTCTCGGTGTCTAACGGAGAAGAAGAGGGGGAAGAAAACAGTAAATACTGAGCAAACACAGCATCACAAAACATAACAAGGCAATACGCGGTGCTTGGGTAATCTAACGCAGGGATAGGTGATACCGGCGAAGGGGGGAAACATCCGAGAAAGTATTCCCGGTGTTCCGCATTTTTGGATAGATGAACCGGAGGGGGAAAGTTGTGTGTTTTCTATGCTAGGGATGTGTGGCGGACGAACGGGCTGCTTATCCGGATTCGTCTCGTCGTTCTGAGCAACTTTCATGTACAAATTATTTTCATCCGACTTACGGACCATTTTATATTAATTTTTAAAGTTTTAAAAGATTTTCCTAAATTCTGGAATTATTATTAATTCAAAATTAATAGTCCAATGCTATGTGCACACACTGAAGTGTACACAGCAGGGTCTACAAAGGCCGACATGTGGGGCATGTTGACTGAGTTGACCCAGTCAACATCTGACTGGTCAAAGGGTGAATAGTGCAGTGGGTCCCGCGTGTCATGGAGAGTAGTTGTATCTAGGTATTTTTTTAGACTATTAACTAAACTAACAGATTGATTAACTAAACTTAGTGATTAGGTTAATCTAATCAGGATTAATTAAGTTAATTAATTCTTTAATTAAGTAACTAATTATCTTCTTTATTTATTTTCCCTTTTTTTAAACGTTCTCAGGGGCGGGCCCCACTTGTCATATGCACAGGGGGTCCTTAGCGGGCATCGGATTACGGGCGCGGGCGTGCGGGCGCTAACGAGCGCAGGACGCGGCCCGGGCAGGCGCACGCCCAAGTGCGGGCAGACCCGGCAGGGGCCGGAGCAGGGGGCCGGTGCCCACGGCAAAGCCATGGCCGGAGCGGGCGAAGCCAGCGCGGGCTACGGCCGCGGTAGGCAGAGCAAAGGGGGGCGGCTGCGGCAGTGAGTAACGGTGGCAGCAAGGGAGCACGCGACGCAGGGGGCCCGCGGCGGAGCGGGAGCGGCGTAGTGGGGTGGTCTGCGGCATCAGCAAGCGGAGGGAGCCGAGGGGCCGCCGACGACAAGCGACGCAGGCACGGGTGTCCGTAGGCGCGGTCCGGCGTGCGACGAGCGTGGCGCGGATGCGGGCGGCAGGCAGTGGAACTGCGAGGCCGGGCGAAGGCAGGGCGGGCGCGAGTGGTCGCAGGGCCGGGAGCGGCCAGCACGGGGTGATGCGGGCGAGCGCACGGGAGTGGACGAGGGGCGCAGCGTCCGCGGCGACGGCGACCATCGTGGTGCGGTACACGGGACGGAGAGGAGGGGAGTGGAGGCCTGGGGCCTCACCGGCGGCTGCAGGGGATTGGCAGTGGGCTCGAGCTCGAGGGGCAGGACGGGGACGACGTGCGGCGGGGCGACGAGTCCGGCGGCGTAGAGGGCGGCTTCGAGCGACAGTGAGGTCCGGCGACGGCGGCGAGTGTTGGGCGCTGGAGTAGTTGCCCCCCGATCCAGATCGGGGGTGGGGGAGTGGAGGCGAACGTGGGGGGAGTGGGGACAGATGGGGATCGAGCAAGGGATCGGCTAGGGTTAGCTCGCTGGTGGGGGCGGCTGGGCCGTGAGCTTTCTAGATGGGCCAAGTGCCTAGTAGGTTAGGTTAGTTAGTTTCTTTTTGTTTTTTTCTCCTTTGCTGTTATTTCTTTTTATATAATTTTACTTTACTATTTTATTTTACATTAGCGTCATGAAATAGTAAAGTTAAACCTAAAATAATATTATTAACTATATCTCTGTCATAAATAATTTGGCACTTTAAATAAGTAATTTGTATTTGTTTATTATTTAAGGAGCATTTAATTAGTTCTTTTTGCTACTGTTTTAGTTACTTTAGTGCATTTAAATATTTTATAAAAATTTGGTTTCTTCACCCTAATCACCTATGCATTAACTAGCACAACCCGAACATTTTGGTTTTAACATTTGAAAACTTTTGAGGTTTGCCTTTATTTTGAATTTGAATCGGTTTCGAACTAACGCGAGATTAGCAATAGTAATCGAGGTGACGTGGCATCATTAGGAGAGGTTACTGTAGCTTGATTATCCGGGCGTCACAATTCTCCTCCACTACAAGAAATCTCGTCCCGAGATTTAAGAGGTGGAAAACGGGGGAAAAGTCTGGTTACGAATTCTAACGAATCTGCTCGGCCTTGGTTGCTCTTCTCGATGAGGTCGATCCCTTACATTGACGTCTTCATTTCTCTGCTTCAGGTCATCATGGTGAAGTCGTCCTTTTCTTCGGGAACTCCAACGTGCTTACGAATAGGTGAGGGACAGCTCGGCTACGACATAATGCTTATGAGGGAAACAATCTGGGGTTAACCCATGAATGAGCATAAGATTCGTGTTGAACATACAAAATAGAGAGTAAGGTACGAAGGTACAATAAGAGGTTCCAAACGGATAGATAGTTGCTCGAAGTCTGAACCAGAGTGAGAAAGGGGTTCAGAGCAGCGAGAGTAAGTATTGCGTCTGATACCAGAATAGAGCACTAGGCAGGTGACCCGTGAATTACATATGAAGTCAAGCGCGAGGAATAACTTTGGCAACAGGGTGTACAAGAGAGTCAGGTTTCGATCCTGTGGAACTGTGGGTTATGGGCCCACCACGTGGGTTAAAAGTAGAAAGGGTGCTGACATCTTGCACGGTCACGATAGTAAGGTATGTCAGACGGTAGCCTGCCATTTATGTTGGCAACAATGTCGGTACCAAGGGCGAGGGACGAAGAGAACCATTTTCCTGCTCGTTGAACGAGGCGGACCAATAGGCAAAGTTCTCGTCCATCGGTGGTTACCGGAATGTCATCAACAATAGTAACAGGGTCTTACCGACAGAGTGGTACAACGAGGTGTTTGCACAAGCAGGGAATTATTACTGCTTATTTCATATAGGTCATAGAAAGGGTTTAAACAACCCAATGAAAAGGGAAAAGTGTCTATCAGATTTAATCAAAACAATGGAAAGAAAAATGTGTTTAAACACATATTTCAGGTGTATATCCTTCCCAAGGACAAGCAGATGATATCCATGACAGGATAGAAAGTAGAAAACCATTTAGGTAAGGGTAGAGGAATTTCATGACATAACCCATACAACGGTGTTTGGATAATTGAGCAAGAAATATTTAGCATTGTGCTTCAAATGTTCTTATTGAAAATCAGAGTACCAAAGATATGATTCGAGATAGCATTGACATGGTCATTGGGTAAAGACCAGACTTTGGATATACAAAGGATCCATCAGGAACAACTTATAGGATAACTTTTACAATTTCCTCATGGAAGAATGGATAACCTTGCGGAAAAGGAAACTATAACACTAGGTGTTCTGGCCAGAAGTGCTAGGCATGACATCACCTTACCCAGTCATGTAAAGATGTTATAACTCCTAGAAATATGTTCCAACGATCATATCTGACCAAGATTCAGATCTGATTGGGGTCAGGATACCTCAGACTCATGATGCCTGAGAAGGAAAAGGTGCGACACAAATTGATGAGAAGACATCGTAAGATTCTCGGGAAATGAACTATGGAAGCGATTTCTGAACAACGGTTCATCATTGAGTCATGGAGAGGATGACGGGGTGGCTGATGGACTCAGCAAAAATTCATCGAGATTTCCAAGAAGATGGATTTCCACAATTATGTGAACAAGGAGATAATATTTGTCATATGAAATGATATACTGATGTATGCTCGAGGGAACATCCACGATTGAACATTGATAAAAATGCACCTAGAAATATGGATTGAGCAACCCAATCAAGGTTAGAATGGTGATACAATAACCAATAGTCTGAGGATGAACTATCGACCCTTAACTTCAAAGCAATAGGGTTGCTAGAAGTTTTAAATTCACACATCATAGTTCATTTGTCGGCATTCCGGTTATAAACAACACGGGACCAAGCAGGAATGGTGATGGTGAGAAGTATCACTGTACCAAGAATTCTTAAGAGGTGGAGTAATCCTCACGACATTCCTGACATAAAAGATGGTAATACTCCAAGGTAATTAAGAACAAATGCTGGATAGCAAGGAACTCAAGGTATAACACAGAACACGAACAAGTTTGTGTTGGAGGGGAGGCATTAAAGTGGTCGATGACAACACAAATCATCAAGGGCAAGGATGGTATTTCTCATCATGAATTCAATTGATATTCTGGAAGAGCTCCGGATACTGATGATGATCACGGCACATTTGTCGAGAGACTTCATGAAGATGTAATCGATCGGCGATGACATCAAGTTAAAGGAATGCTGAAGCGAAAGGTTATTGGAACCACACGACACAAACTCGAAATAAAGCTTGTTGTTCAAGCCGAAATGATATGACGAGGACAAACCGATGTAAGATTAGCTCATCGTCAAAAATTGTGCTCCGGGATGAAGGACCAGGTAGCTCAGTTAAAATTTAGCATGACAATGATATAGCCGATCAGGCTAGGAATGGCGTGATTGTGTACAAACTCGTAAGTAAAGAAGATTACTAAAAGTTGTTGAACCGTAGTGCGGACTCGGTTCAGTTATCGATGTCTTTGAGTGTTTAATAACTCAGAGCCCGTGAAAAAATTGGAATCAGTGAGAATGTAGTACTTGATGAAGAACTCATAAGAAGTTATGCAGTTCTATGATAATCTTCAGATACCAGGGGGGTAATACTCGACGACAGGTCAAAGTAGAGGTTGAACTAGGGTATTGCTCTACAGAAGACAAGTGCTTAAACTTGTCCGAGAAATGGGATCAAAGAAGAACAATATGGTCGGAAACCACGATCATAAATGATTGAACCACGGATACAAGATGAACTTATAACAAGGGGGTAATTATTTTTATGAGCAGGTTCCATGATAAGTTCTACATCGTGTCCATGGGCATAAACACAAAGTTCAAGGTCGATTCCCACTTCTCCAATACACAACTTCGCATTTACTGCTCTTAGTTAAGAATGTTTAGAGTTTGAAAGTTTAACTGGCGGAAACCAGAAAGTTATGACCCATGAAGATTTTGGGTTCACACAAATTAAGGAAGGTATATGTTCAACCCATCGGGGCATCTTAGAAACATATACCACAACTTTCAAGAGTAAATATCCCCAGCTCGAAAGCAGTGCATGGTTGACAGAACAGAGGATACAAGTTACCAAAGGCATTATATAACGGAGAAATAACTTCCAAAGTGATTGATTATGAAGGACGTTGTCGGATAAAATCCAACAAAGGATCCGGTGGTCCTCAAGCTATTTGATGTGAGCATCGGTACTCAACCAGAGGAGGAAAGAATGCAAGGAGATCAGGTTATAGAAACAACTGACTGATTCAATGCTCAAAAGCAAAGGAATAATGATTCCCAAATCAAGGGATCAGAAGAAAACGCTCTGATTAAGGATGGATAAGATGAGTAAGCTTAGGGGTACAATCGACGACAATATGATTGGTCGAGATCCAACTCATGTTTAAAATGACTTCTGAGCTGGAAGGATAAATCCTGAGGATTGCGAGCATCCGCAGCATACTGAATCAACGGACTCAAAATGATAGTGACAAAGGATGCCAATAAGATTACTAGACTTATGGAATTAACCATAATGTAAGCAAGCAATAATTTTAAGAGCAATAGGCACCTGAGGATTTTCGGAAGATCGAATGGTTTTTCAAAGATTGGTGACATACATGAATCAACTGGGGATGAGTGGATACTCGGTAAGTGCGAGAAATTATCCGTAGGGATATTCATGTGGCTAGAACTGCAAGGCAGTAGGCACAAAGTATTCTTGGAACATTAGAGAGAATTTCGGGGTATCTTGTAATAACAAGATCAACGGGGAATAATTGTATGAATGGAAAGTGTACTTGGTTATCCATTGGGGTTTATCGATGGAATGGAACTGCAAGAGGGATGGCACAAAGTATCGAGGGAACATCGGAGAGTAACTTCGGAATCTTCTAGTGTATCAAGCGATCATCTGTATCGAGTGGCCCTCCGGGAGGAAGTAGTTACGAGAACCTAGAGTTAGAGTTAGTAAAACCATTTAACCCGAGTAGAAGAGAAATAAGAGTCCCAGAGTATAGACGAGAAATAAAAGATCCTAAAACCACCCAATGGCGACGTGGGCCCGTAAGCCGCACAGCCATGTTAGTAAAAGTTTTTCAATGTCTAGACTCAACTTCGGCCAAGGAGTGTGGAAGGGGGATTCCTACAGGCAGTCGGCTCTGATACCAACTTGTGACGCCCCCGATTCAATCGTACACTAATCATGCACGCAAACGTGTATGATCAAGATCAGGGACTCACGGGAAGATATCACAACACAACTCTAAAACATAAATAAGTCATACAAGCATCATAATACAAGCCAGGGGCCTTGAGGGCTCGAATACAAGTGCTTGATCATAGACGAGTCAGCGGAAGCAACAATATCTGAGTACAGACATAAGTTAAACAAGTTTGCCTTAAGAAGGCTAGCACAAACTGGGATACAGATCGAAAGAGGCGCAAGCCTCCTGCCTGGGATCCTCCTAACTACTCCTGGTCGTCGTCAGTGGGCTACACGTAGTAGTAGGCACCTCCGGTGTAGTAGGAGTCGTAGTCGACGATGGCGTCTGGCTCCTGGGCTCCGGCATCTGGTTACTCATCCAAAGTACTGGCAAGCAACGAGCTACACTACATATGCATGGGTATATGTGTAAAGGGCCATATCGGTGGACTGAACTGCAGAATGCCAGAATAAGAGAGGGATAGCTAATCCTGTCGAAGACTACGCTTCTGGCCACCTCCATCTTGCAGCATGTAGGAGAGAATAGATGGTAAGTTCACCAAGTAGCATCGTATAGCATAAACCTACCCGGCGATCCCCTCCTCGTCGCCCTGTTAGAGAGCGATCACCGGGTTATATCTGGCACTTGGAAGGGTGTGTTTTATTAAGTATCCGGTTATAGTTGTCATAAGGTCAAGGTACAACTCCGGGTCGTCCTTTTACCGAGGGACACGGCTATTCGAATAGATAAACTTCCCTGCAGGGGTGCACCACATAACCCAACACGCTCGATCCCATTTGGCCGGACACACTTTTCTGGGTCATGCCCGGCCGCGGAAGATCAACACGTCGCAGCCCTACCTAGGCACAACAGAGAGGTCAGCATGCCGGTCTAAATCCTATGCGCGCAGGGGTCTGGGCCCATCGTCCATTGCACTTGCATGTTGCGTACGCGGCCGGAGAGCAGACCTAGCAACCTCCATTTCAAAGGAACTCACGTTACGCGGTCCAACCCGGCGCGCGCCGCTCAGTCGCTGACGTCACGAAGGCTTCGGCTAATACCACGACGTCAATTGCCCATAACTATTCCCACGTAGTGGGTTAGTGCGTATAGACCAAATGGCCAGACTCAGATCAAATACCAAGATCTCGTTAAGCGTGTTAATTGATGTAACCGCGGACACCGACCAGGGCCAGGCCCACCTCTCACCTAGGCGGTCCCAACCTGCCCTGTCGCTCCGCCACAAAGATCCACCCAGAGGGCCGTCAGGACAAAGGTCCTTTCAGCCCCCAATCCGTGAATCACTCGCCGGTACTCCTCGAGCCAACCCGACTTTAGTCACCACATGTATCATGTATAAAGTATATAGTATATACCCGTGATCACCTCCCGAGAGATCACGGCCCGATAGTATAGCACAGCAGACGGACAAGAATGTAGGGCCCCTGATGGAAAACTAGCATCCTATACTAAGCATGTAGGATTGTAGGTAAAGGTAACAACAGTAGTGGCAAAGACAGGCTATGCAGCAGAATAGGATTAACGGAAAGCAGTAACATGCTACACTACTCTAATGCAAGAGTATAGAGAAGAATAGGCCATATCTGGTGATCAGGGGGGGCTTGCCTGGTTGCTCTGGCAAGTAGGAGGGGTCGTCAACACCGTTGTCGTACTGGGTAGCAGCGGCGTCGGTCTCGGTGTCTAACGGAGAAGAAGAGTGGGAAGAAAACAGTAAATACGGAGCAAACACAGCATCACAAAACATAACAAGGCAATACGCGGTGCTAGGGTAATCTAACGCAGGGATAGGTGATACCGGCGAAGGGGGAAAACATCCGGGAAAGTATTCCCGGTGTTCCGCATTTTCGGATAGATGAACCGGAGGGGGAAAGTTGTGTGTTTTCTATGCTAGGGATGTGTGGCAGACAAACGGGCTGCGTATCCGGATTCGTCTCGTCGTTCTGAGCAACTTTCATGTACAAAGTATTTTCATCCGAGTTACGGATTATTTTATATTAAGTTTTATAGTTTTAAAAGATTTTCCCAAATTCTGGAATTATTATTAATTCGAAATTAATAGTCCAATGCTATTGCACACACTGAAGTGTACACAACAGGGTCTACAGAGGCCGGCATGTGGGGCATGTTGACTGAGTTGACCCAGTCAACATCTGACTGGTCAAAGGGTGAATAGTGCAGTGGGTCCCGCGTGTCATGGAGAGTAGTTGTATCTAGGTATTTTTTTAGACTGTTAACTAAACTAACAGATTGATTAACTAAACTTAGTGATTAGGTTAATCTAATAGGATTAATTAAGTTAATTAATTCTTTAATTAATTAATTAATTAATTAATTTCTTTTTTATTTATTTTCCCTTTTTTTAAACGTTCTCAGGGGCGGGCCCCACTTGTCATATGCACAGGGGGTCCTTAGCGGGCACCGGATTACGGGCGTGGGCGTGCGGGCGCTAACGGGCGCAGGACGCGTCCCGGGCAGGCGCACGCCCAAGTGCGGGCGGACCCGGCAGGGGCCGGAGCAGGGGGGCGGTGCCCACGGCGAAGCCATGGCCGGAGCGGGCGCAGCCAGCGCGGGCTACGGCCGTGGTAGGCGGAGCAAAGGGGGCGGCTGCGGCGGTGAGTAACGGTGGCAGCAAGGGAGCGCGCGACGCAGGGGGCCCGCGGCGTAGTGGGGTGGTCTGCGGCAGCAGCAAGCGGAGGGAGCCGAGGGGCCGCCGACGACGAGCGTTGCAGGCACGGGTGTCCGTGGGCGCGGTCCGGCGTGCGACGAGCGTGGCGCGGATGCGGGCGGCAGGCGATGGAACTGCGAGGCCGGGCGAAGGCAGGGCGGGAGCGAGTGGTCACAGGGCCGGGAGCGGCCAACAAGGGGTGATGCGGGCGAGCGCACGGGAGTGGACGAGGGTCGCGACGTCCGCGGCGACGGCGACCAGCGTGGTGCGGTACACGGGATAGAGAGGAGGGGAGTGGAGGCCGGGGGCCTCACCGGCGGCTGTAGGGGATTGGAAGTGGGCTCGAGCTCGAGGGGGAGGACGGGGACGACGTGCGGCGGGGCGACGAGGTCCGGCGGCGTAGAGGGCGGCTTCAGGCGACAGTGAGGTCCGGCGACGGCGGCGAGTGTTGGGCGCTGGAGTAGTTGCCCCCCGATCCAGATCGGGGGTGGGGGAGTGGAGGCGAACGTGGGGGGAGTGGGGAGAGATGGGGATCGAGCGAGGAGTCGGCTAGGGCTAGCTCGCTGGTGGGGGCGGTTGGGCCGTGAGCTTTCTAGATGGGCCAAGTGCCCATTAGGTTAGGTTAGTTAGTTTCTTTTTGTTTTTTTTCTCCTTTGCTGTTATTTCTTTTTATATAATTTTACTTTACTGTTTTATTTTACATTAGTGTCATGAAATACTAAAGTTAAACCTAAAATAACCTTATTAACTATATCTCTCTCATAAATAATTTGGCACTTTAAATAAGTAATTTGTATTTGTTTATTATTTAAGGAGCATTTAATTAGTTGTTTTTGCTACTGTTTGAGTTACTTTAGTGCATTTAAATATTTTATAAAAATTTGGTTTCTTCACCCTAATCACCTATGCATTAACTAGCACAACCCGAACATTTTGGTTTTAATATTTGAAAACTTTTGAGGTTTCCTTTATTTTGAATTTGAATCAGTTTCGAACTAACGCGAGATTAGCAATAGTAATTGAGGTGACGTGGCATCATTAGCAGAGGTTACTGTAGCTTGACTATCCGGGCGTCACAGGTAACAAACCCCAAGTTGGATACTTTCGAGTATTTGGCTCAAAGTGCTACATTCTTGATAAGCATCGTTGTTCTAAATTTGCTCCTAAATCTCATGAGGGTTTCCTACTTGGTTATGGCTAAAACTCTCATACTTACTGTGTCTACAACAATTTCACCCGAAAGGTTGAAGAGACGGTAGATGTGAAGTTTGATGAATCTGACGGCTCGCAAGTAGAGCAATTGCCAATTGATGTAGGAGGCAAAGACCCTTTAGAAGCAATCCAAGACTTGGCTATTGGCAAGATTCGTCCAACGGAGGTGAAGGAGAGTACCTCGTTCGTCCAAGTGGAAGCTTCAACCTCACGACAAGGTGAACCAAGAGTTGACATGGAAGCATCCACAAGTAGGACACGCCAAGATGAAGAAAACGAGGAAGTACACCAAGATGAACCTCATCAACCTCCTTCTCCACCACGACAAGAGAACGACAACATCAACAATGAAGAAGGCAAAGAAGAAGAACAAGATGATGAAGAAGATGTTCCACCCCGGCCCAAGCAAAAGCTCTCACGAGTTCGAGCAAGAGTCTCAAGAGACCATCCCGTCGAACAAATCTTCAATGATATCCAAACCGCGAGAATCACTCGCTCTAAAACTCGTTTGGCTAATTTTTGTGAACTTTATTCATTCATCTCTAGCATTGAACCTATTAAGGTTGAAGAAGCATTGGAAGATCCGGATTGGATAAATGCCATGCATGAAGAGCTACATAATTTTGAGAGAAACCAGGTGTGGACATTGGTCTAGAAGCCCGACAACAACCACAACATCGTCGGTACCAAATGGGTGTTTCGCAACAAGCAAGACGAAGATGGACAAGTCGTTCGCAACAAAGCACGTCTCATCGCCCAAGGCTACACTCAAGTCGAAGGTATGGACTATGGTGAGACATACGCTCCCGTTGCTAGACTTGAGTCCATCCGCATCTTACTTGCCTATGCTAATCACCATGATATTACTTTATACCAAATGGACATTAAAAGTGTTTTTCTAAATGGTGAGATTGAGGAGGAAGTTTATGTTAAACAACCTCCCGGCTTTGTTAATCCTAAGAAACCCGACCATGTTTACAAACTTCACAAAGCTCTTTATGGTCTTAAACAAGCTCCTAGAGCATGGTATAAATGCTTGACCAAGTTCCTTATTGAAGAAGTCTTTGAGATTGGAAAGATTGATTCTACTCTTTTTACTAAAAGGGTTAATGGTGAATTATTTGTGTGCCAAATTTATGTTGATGATATCATATTTGGTTTGACTAACCCTCATTTTAGTGAAAAGTTTTGGAAGCTAATGTCGAAGAAGTTTGAGATGTCTATGATGAGTGAACTCAAGTTCGTTCTTGTTTTGCAAATCAAGCAAACTAAGGAAGGCACCTTTGTTTCTCAAACAAAGTACACCAAGGACTTATTCAAGAAGTTCAACATGCAAGAACGCAAAGGTATGAAAACACCCATGCCTACTAGCGGACATCTTGACTTGACAAAGGATGGCAAATCGGTTGACCAAAAGGTTTACCGTTCTATGATTGGTTCATTGTTATATCTATGTGCCTCCCGTCCAGATATTATGCTAAGTGTGTGCATGTGTGCACGATATCAAGCGGCCCCAAAGAATGTCATCTTAAGGCTGTGAAAAGGATAGTGAGATACTTGATCCATACAGCAAATTTTGGCATTTGGTATCCTAAGAGGTCCTCTTTTGATCTTGTTGGCTACTCCGATGCAGACTATGCCGGAGACAAGGTTGATAGAAAATCCACTTCGGGTACTTGTCAATTTCTTGGTAGATCTCTTGTGTCTTGGTCCTCCAAGAAACAAAACTCGGTATCCTTATCCACCGCCGAAGCGGAATACATTGCCGCCGGTTCATGTTGTGCTCAATTACTTTGGATGACCCAAACTCTTAAAGATTATGGGATCTATGTGAAACATGTTCCATTGCTTTGTGACAATGAAAGTGCTATTAAGATTGCTCACAATCCCGTGCAACATTCTCGAACTAAGCATATTGAAGTTCGTCATCATTTCATTTGAGATCATGTTGCTAAAGGGGACATTGATCTTAAGCATGTTTGTACCGATAAGCAATTGGCGGATATATTCACCAAACCGCTTGATGAGAAAGTATTTTGCCATTTGAGAGGTGAATTGAACATCATTGATGCTTCAAACTTGGAGTAGGAACTCCATTTGGATACATGCAAGGTACTTGGATGAATCTAAATCTATGAGATTGCAAATCACTCACATCATGAGCAATCTCTACATCACCAAGTCTCTACAATATGGTGGTTGAAGACAAGGAAGCATGAAACCTTTCAACATATCCTTTGACAATTTCTCTATATCAAATTTAATTTGGTATCAAATTTCATGATTGTCATTTTGGATACACAAGTGCTCTTCCTTGCAAGACTAACCCATGTAGGTAGATGAACTCAAACTAAAAGTGGTGCTCCCAACCATTGATGAGCTACATCAACCTTGAGCATTCCACACAAGTTCAACTACATGATCAAATTCAACACCTGTCGGTGTCAAAACCGGCGGATATCGGGTAGGGGGTCCCGAACTGTGCGTCTAAGGTCGATGGTAACAGGAGACAGGGGACACGATGTTTACCCAGGTTCCGGCCCTCTCTATGGAGGTAATACCCTACTTCCTGCTTGATTGATCTTGATGAATATGAGTATTACAAGAGTTGATCTACCTCGAGATCGTAATGGCTAAAACCTTAGAAGTCCAGCCTGTTTGACTATGAGTATGATTCTTTTCCCTACGGACTAAGCCCTCCGGTTTATATAGACACCGGAGGGGACTAGGGCTGTACAAAGTCGGTTACAGAGAAAGGAATCTTCATATCCAGACGCCAAGCTTGCCTTCCATGCCAAGGAGAGTCCCATCCGGACACGGGAGGTAGTCTTCGGTCTTGTATCTTTACAGCCCATCAGTTCGGCCCACGTACCATAGTCCGGATGCCCGAGGACCCCCTAATCCAGGACTCCCTCAGTAGCCCCTGAACCAGGCTTCAATGACGAGGTGTCCGGCGCGCAAATTGTCTTCGGCATTGCAAGGCGGGTTCCTTCTTTGAATACTCCAACACAGTCTTTGGACGCAACAAACGTGTCCGGCTCTGCAAAACAAATCCCACACACAACCGCAGAGAGTATAATATTTCATGTGTCCAATCCGCTGACAACTTTTGGTAATGTGACACCACGTCATCACCCGGTCATTATTTCGAACCATTTTTCGGCCTGCCGCTTCGAGATGTGGTCTCATTGGCACGTCTTGTCAAAGCAGAGATCGTGTCCCCTTATTGCGGGATTCTCATCAATACGGGCGTGGGTAATCCAACCGTGCCGTTTGCACAGCCCTTGGGAACAGGCGAGTTTTAAGGCGAGTGGGGAGGCGCTTGATATTCACTGCCTTTATAAGGAGATAAGGATTCCCCTCTTTCACCCACGCCTTCTCCCTCTCTCTCTCTCTCTGTCCTCCCATTCTTGAGCTCCAGCGCCCAAGTCCTCATCTTTTCTGCCTCAAAAAAGCACTCGACCATGTCCGGTTCTAGAGCGCAAGGCAAGTGGATGGCCTCCTCCTTCAAGGAGAAGGACATCACCAAACTTCGGGAGGCCGGGTACCTGGCGAAGGAAATCGCCCATCGGCTTCTGGCCAAGGGGAAAATAGTCCCCACACCGAGACCCAATGAAAGGGTGGTGTTCATCCCTCACTTCGTCCGCAGGTTAGGGTTTCCTCTCCACCCTTTCGTCCGCGGACTCATGTTCTATTACGGGCTAGATTTCCATGATCTAGCCCCAAACTCCTTCCTCAACATCTCGGCATTCATTGTCGTGTGTGAGGCCTTCCTCCGCATTCCACCCCACTTTGGACTGTGGCTCAAGATCTTCAACGTGAAGCCGAAGGTGGTGGATGGCCAACACGCGGAGTGCGGAAGCGCCATGGTGAGCAAGCTGCCCAATGTCACATGGCCCAAGGGTACTTTTGTGGAGACCGTCAAAGAGTGGCAGAAACTATGGTTCTATATCACAGAGCCCCGCGACACCACCTGGGCCGCAGCTCCCGAATTCAAGTCCAGAGCTCCAATGTGGCACACCTCCTGGATAGAGAAGGGCCCGAATTGGTCCTCGTCGTATGAGCTGATCGCGCTACAAACGCGCATCCAAAGCATGGTGGACAAAAACATCAAGCTCGTCAACGTGATCCAGGTGATGTTAGTTCGCCGGATCCTTCCATACCAGAGCCGGACTTGCCCTTTATGGGAATTCGATCCGGAGAAGCACCAGACCTTGGAAAGGCTCTTCGGAACCACGCACGAAGATATCTGGAAGTTGATCTTCAAGGGAAACGAGACGCCGTCGGAGACGGACGAGGACCGCGGGCACGATCTGGCCCATCCCGCCAGTGCGGTAAGTCTTTCGCGTTTCAAGGTGTATCCTCTACTTGCTTATTCAAGGTAGATACCTAAACTCCACTAGTTATTTTTCCAGGTATGGACAGAGAAAGCGGAGCGGATTAAGTGCCCGGCTCCGCTGCCCGAGGAACCAGCCATCCCGCTTCTGACAAAGATGCTGGTCCCGGCACCTTACCAGGCGCCGGGGAAGAAGGCCAAGGGGGTCTGGAGTGGCCCCCGTCGCAAAGGAGCTTCGGACAGGACGTCCGAAGACAACGAGACTCCCTCCTCCGCCGCCGAAGATGACGATGAGGACGAGGAGGAAAGCAGCTCTCCCCCTGAGGGGGGAAGGAAGAAGAGGGCGGCCCCCACAAATCTGGAGGCAGAGGCCTCCAAGAGGGGGAAGAGCTCCCTCGCGGATAACTCTGCGTGGGACGTCGACAGCAGCCCAGAGCCGCGCCGCCGAAACAAGCCCCTGGCCGCATCGTGAGTACTCAAAAGACTCTGACACATTCATGTATTCGGCCTCTTCAGTTCATAGTTTTAACTTATTAAATCATGCGCTTGTAGTCCGGCCCACGACAGCTCCCTGCGATCCTCATCAGGAGGTTCGCTGGATTCAAAGGCGATGGCCAGGGAGTCACCGCCGGCCGCTCACTCTCCCACAGCCAAGGGCGACGACGAGGTGTTGTCCCAAAGGACCTTCCCGGGCCAGGGAGAGGTTCAGGAGGTTGTTAGGGTGGCGCCAGAGGGTGACCCTTCGGCCGCCTGACACCCGGGAGAGAGGACCCCCCATGGAGACCGGCGATGGGGGCCGTGTCCAGTTCGGACCCCAGCCGAATACGGTTCCGGAGACCTATACGGCTCCGGTATCTGGCAAGCAGCCTCCTTCGAAAGAAGGGGGTGTGCCTATCCCGCCGGTGACCTCTGTCCAACCAAAGGCACCGGATAATCTGCTGGAAGCACTACGAGGCACTTCCATTCTAGAGGAACACTGTATCCTTATGGGTAAGGTGGTTGAGAGGGTTCGGTCTGTCAAGAGCGGACTGACCGAAGCCTGCATCAGCCTGCTGACAGGCTTTGAGGTAAGAGACACAAAAGAGAAAGTCATAGTATAGACAGTAGCCCCTGAGACACTATCCGGTGTTCGGAAAGAAAAGCTGGACAGAGGATCAAGTAATTTTCGCAGGAAACTAACTAAATATGTCTTATGTGAATAAGCAGGCGTCGTTGCTGGCCGCAATCTCTCATGCTGCGGAAGTCGCCGGACTAAAGCAGAGTCTGGAGCAGGCCGAAGAAGAGCTCGGCCTTGTAAAAAGGCAGCTGGAGGACGAGCAAGGTATGTGATGACCTTGTGTATATCAAAAAAGGATGAATGACTTGTGCTGACCATAGAGCTATGATATTTGTAGGAGCGGCTACTGAGGTTGAAACCCTCAGGAAAGCGCTGGCCGAGGCCGAGGAGAGGGCGACGAAGGAACAAGCCGCCCGGAAAAAGCATGAGGCCAGGGTTGGGGAGGTCCAGCAGGAGCTCCAGGATGCCTTGAAGAAATACGAGTCCTTGGAGCGCCAGCATGCGGACCAAGAGACCGAACTAGAGAAGGCCCGCCAAAGTGCACAAGAGGCCCGGGCCGAAGCCCAAGGCGCCCTCCAGGAAATCCAGGAGGCCAAGAAGATCACGGTGGGTAAGGCTTTTATTATGCAAAGCAAGTATGTGAAGAAGAGCTATCTCTTACTGACCCGGATTTGGAGTTCTCCAGGAGCGTCTGCAGATCTGTCGCGCAGTGTTTCTGATGCCACTGAATTCTTCTGAGCCGAAGAGGGGAGCTCAACAGAGAAGCTGTTCTGGTCGCAATATCTTGCGCCAGAACATCCGGTGCTCTTCAGAGACCAGCTAAAACAGCTGGTCGAACTGCATAGGGTGGCCGAACTAGCCATGAAGGACTTACTAATTCGGATGTGGCCTGCCGAAGCCATACCCAGCAGCTACTTCGGTCTCGTGAAGCGGCTGGTGATGCCTGCCCTCGGCTTGATGCCATCAAGCGGTCGGTTTGTATTGAAGGTGCGCGGAAGGCCTTCGCCCATGTCAAGATGCAGTGGGCGAAGATGAATGTCGTCACGGTCGCCACCGAGGGAGCGCCCGCGAGCAAGGAGCACCGCACGCCCGAGCGATATTTTAGCGATGTCCTTTAGGGATCCCGCATTGTGGCGGAGCAATGTACCAAGGATGTAATCTTTGAATGAATACCTTCATATTGTCTCGCTCTGTATTATGAAACAAGTTCGGCTATGAAATATAATGCGTGTTTAATATTTTACCTCCTGTGCGGCCGTGTTTATGAAATTTTGAGAGTTGGCCAGTCATCGGCTTCAGCCCCCACGTAGGTAGTACGGGGGTGTTCGGGATGGAATCTAAACACTTTTGATGCAATTGTTTGGTCCTTGAAGGAGGTGTTTAGCGCAACGAACCAAGCAATCAGACTATTTGGCTTTATCACCCCCACTTAGCCATAGGAGTTTGACAATGAAAATTTAGGCGTAGCCCCTAGTATCCGAACTGGGGTACTGTAAACACCTGATCGGGTAAGAGCCGATCCGTTGCATAATGCGGAAAGAATTGCTAAAGATTTGGAACCTCCGAAGAGCTGACCGGCTCTCGCCATATCATGACAGTCAGTTTTCGGCTTTCTCTACTGAGGTGCTCATCCGGATAAACCAGGACACAATCGTAGTAGTTCTCCCTTTACTACCCTAGCCGATATAGCGGAACGTAAGGTGGCAAGCACAGGAGCTGGGCAACCCAACTATTGACCAAAGACATGATTTGGAGCCAATGCATATAATGCTAAATTCGGGGTGCCGAACTATGTTGTAAAAAGCGTTCGGACTTTGTTGCCATATTATGGGTCGCAATGAAGCCCCTGGCAGATTAAAGCGTACCAAAGTGTACGGTCGCAACTTTGAGAAGATTATCAAAGAAAAAGGAAAAAGGGGTAGTAAGCTAGTGCCGCAGAAGTTGGGCCGCAAACTGTTTCCATTATAGTTTCATTAATACGTCAAAGCGTATTTGTACAAGTGGTGCAATAAGCAACCGGGCTATTTAACATGCCACAACCAAGGGAGAGCTACGTGCGGGTCCTGAAAGCAGGTAGAGTGATCGTTAAAGAGACCATCTAAGAATTCCCTTGTACGCCAGTGCTTCTTGCCATCTTGGTGTATCCATCCTGCCGAGAGGACCGATGATCAGGTCATCAGAAGAAACCTACGTAAAAAAGACCCAAAAAGGATAAAAAAGAAAAATTGGAAGTATGTGTGTCCAGGAGCGGTCGAGCCGTATTATGGATCACAAGCTAGTTATGCCTCCATCTATGTCCATGGAATTTTGAGTGCGTAGTTATGTACGTGCGATACGAATGCCGCCACTTGGTTGGGACTGGGACGGAGGCCAAATTGCTAGTCGAGCTCTTGACGAGCTGGCTTGTCCTGCTGCAGAGTAGTCCGGACTCGTTCGACAGTGTCCGGGAGCTCGGCCGACGAATTAAGGTTCTGCTTGAGAAGGCCGCTCTGTACTTCTGCTGCTAACGCAGCGGTGTGCTCCTCGGTACGGAGGGAGCGTTCCATGTTTCCATTGACTGTTATGACGCCGCGTGGACCGGGCATCTTGAGCTTAATATAAGCGTAGTGTGGCACCGTGTTGAAGCGTGCAAATGTAGTTCGTTCGAGCAGTGCATGATAGCCGCTGCGAAAGGGGACGATATCGAAGAACAGCTCTTCGCTTTGGAAGTTGTCCGGGGATCCGAAGACAACTTCTAGGTTGATTGAGCCTGTACAGCGGGCCTCTACACCTGGTATGACTCCTTTAAAGGTAGTCTTTGTGGGCTTAATTCTTGAGGGATTAATGCCCATTTTGCGCGATGTATCCTGATAGAGCAGGTTCAGGCTGCTACCACCGTCCATGAGGACTCTCGTGAGGTGGAATCCATCAATGATTGGGTCGAGGACCAGTGCGGGTGAACTGCCATGATGGATACGGGTCGGATGGTCCCTATGATGAAAAGTGATCGAACATGAAGACCATGGGTTGAACTTTGGGGCGACTGGCTCCATCGCATAAACGTCCCTGAGCGCGCGCTTGCGTTCCCTCTTGGGGATGTGGGTAGCGTATATCATGTTCACCGTTTTTACTTGGGGGGGGGGAACTTCTTCTGTCCCCCTGTGTTTGGTGGTCGGGGCTCCTCGTCATCGTCCTCGCTTTGCGACCCCTTCTCCTTGTTCTCGGCATTTAACTTGCCGGCTTGTTTAAAAACCCAACAGTCTCTGTTGGTGTGATTGGCTGGTTTGTCATGAGTGTCGTGTATCTGGCATGGGCGATCGAGTATGCGGTCCAAGCTGGATGGGCCCGAATTGTTCCTTTTGAACGGCTTCTTCCGCTGGCCGGACTTGGAGCCGCTAAATCTAGCGTTGACCGCCGTGTCATCGGTATTATCACCGTTGTTTCGACGCTTGTGTCTGTTGCGTCGGGGCTTGTCGTTGCTATTTCTGGCTTCCGCAGTGCCAGGTTCGCTTGCATTGTTGTTGCTACGGGCTAGCCAGCTATCTTCACCCACGCAAAAGCGGGTCATAAGTGCCGTAAGGGCTGCCATGGACTTCGGCTTTTCTTGATCGAGGTGTCGGGCGAGCCATTCGTCCCGGATGCTGTGTTTAAATGCCACTAAGGCTTTGGCATCCGGACAGTCGACAATCTGGTTCTTTTTAGTTAAGAACCTAGTCCAGAGTTTCCTGGCTGACTCTCCGGGCTGTTGAATTATGTGACTTAAGTCATCGGCATCTGGGGGTCGAACATATGTACCTTGGAAGTTGTCAAGGAAGGCCTCTTCCAAGTCCTCCCAGCTGCCGATGGAGTCTTCAGGCAGACTGTTCAACCAGTGCCGGGCTGGTCCTTTGAGTTTTAGTGGGAGGTATTTGATGGCATGGAGATCATCGCCGCGGGCCATATGAATGTGAAGAAGAAAATCCTCGATCCATACTGCGGGGTCTGTTGTCCCATCGTATGATTCGATGTTTACGGGTTTAAAACCTTCTGGGAATTCGTGCTCCATTACCCCGTCAGTGAAGCAAAGGGGGTGTGCGGCGCCTCTATATCGGGCCACGTCACGACATAGCTCGGATGGAGTCCGTCTGCGGTTCTCAACCCGGGCGTGAGTATGATTATTGCGTCCGGCTAGATAGCCGTTATCGCGTGCCGGGGCACGTCCCCGTGATCCATAGATCGATCTGTTCTCACCTGCTCTACTGTCCAAGTCCTGCCGCAGATCATATGTATGTCCCCGAGCTGTTTTGTCTCTGCCTTTACGGTTAGGTGGGGCGGGCTGGTGTTCGGCTTGAGTCGTCGCTTTATCCCGACCACGTGGTGGTCGGTCAGCCGCATTGCGCGATGATGGTACGGGCTCCAACGCCTCATCATCGAACTGAGGTGGAAATTTGCGCTTCGGGTAACTTTTGGCTGGGCGCTTGAGGCTGTATTCCTCTGCTGCCAGGACATTAGTCCATCTATCATTGAGCAGATCTTGATCAGCTTGAAACTGCCGTTGTTTCTTTTTCAGGCTCCTTGCAGTGGCTATTAGCCGGCGCTTAAAGCGCTCCTGCTCGAGAGGTTCCTCAGGCACGATAAAATCCTCGGTGACGAGGCTCACCTCATCCTCGGAGAGCGGAAGATAATTACTGTCCTCCGAGTCTTCGTGTGTGGCCTGTTCATCAGGGCTAACTTGCCCGTCTTCCCGTTCATCTTGTTCAGAAGTTGCCTCAACGGGGTCTTCATTGTCTTCGGCACTGTGCGGAGTGTTATCGTCTCATGTGCCGGTGTTGCTGTCTTTGCTGCGGCGTGATTTAAAGCGGCGCCGCTGACGCCGGCGCTTTGGTTGTATCTCAGGAGGTTTATCCTCAACTGGATCTTCCTTGTCATCGCCGCTATTCTCTTTTTGTGCATCCACCATGTATACGTCGTATGAGGAGGTGGTTGTCCATCATCCGGTGAACGGCGGGTTTTTGGCCTGCTCCTCTCCAGCATCGTCGTCCATACCGTCGATGTCTTCGGAGCCATAATCGAGCATGTCAATTAAGTCTTCGACAGTGGCTATTAAGTGGGCGGGGGTGGGAAGCGAAATTCTCCGTCATCAGCCTCTAGTTCGAACTGGATATAATTCGGCTGTGAGTCCCCTGCTAAGGAGAGTGTTTTTAATGAGTTTAGCACGTCGCCTAAAGGCGAGTGCCGGAAGATGTCCGCGGAGCTGAATTCGATGATCGAAGCCCGATCAGAACCTGTAGCCAGAAACGTGTACGAGGTTCCGGTAACACAGATCTCACTTGAGGTTGGGTCTGTGTGCGGCTCCAACGCCGCTGAGTCTGCAGCCTCCGTGGCGGGGTTGAGCCTCCCGTCCTCGGATGGCGTGATCTGCTCCGGATCTAGAGCCGGAGCAGTTGCAGGCGCTATCTCCTGGGTATGGTTCGATGACAGGTTTAAATCATGTTCATCATGGTGACAGGGAGCGACTACTGCCGCGGTCTCGAATCCATCGAAGATCAAGTCTCCGCGGATGTCCGCGACATAGTTCAAGCTTCCGAATCTGACCTAATGGCCAGGAGCGTAGCTATCGATCTGCTCTAGATGGCCAAGCGAGTTGGCCCGCAGTGCGAAGCCGCCGAATACGAAGATTTGTCCGGGGAGGAAGGATTCTCCCTGAACAGCGTTGTTGTAGATGATTGACGGGGCCATCGAACCTCTTCACGACGACACAGCGGAACTCTCAATGAAAGCACCAATGTCGGTGTCAAAACCGGCGGATCTCGGGTAGGGGGTCCCGAACTGTACGTCTAAGGTCGATGGTAACAGGGGACAGGGGACACGATTTTTACCCAGGTTCAGGCCCTCTCTATGGAGGTAATACCCTACTTCCTGCTTGATTGATCTTGATGAATATGAGTATTACAAGAGTTGATCTACCTCAAGATCGTAATGGCTAAAACCTTAGAAGTCCAGCCTGTTTGACTATGAGTATGATTCTTGTCCCTATGGACTAAGCCCTCCGGTTTATATAGACACCGGAGGGGGCTAGGGCTGTACAAAGTCGGTTACAGAGAAAGGAATCTTCATATCCAGACACCAATCTTGCCTTCCACGCCAAGGAGAGTCCCATCCGGACACGGGAGATAGTCTTCGGTCTTGTATCTTTACAGCCCATCAGTCCGGCCCACGTACCATAGTCCGGACACCCGAGGACCCCCTAATCCAGGACTCCCTCAACACCACCACCCGAGGTATGTTATTCCATCTTAGAGAAGCTTTACCCCAAGTCATGGGTCAAAGCAGCTCAACAAGATGCGAATACATCAAAATGCTTGAACGAAAAATGGTAACCCCATTTTGAGCTTAAACGATGAGTATGACCTACGATCAAGTGTTCTCACTTGACACCTTAGTCAATATACTCTAACATAGGTGACTTTGTCGCCGACCAATTCTAGATGAAGTTCTCTAGTGTTTCTCTGTGTTCTTGCATTTGTTTCTTGCATATTTGTTCCCTTCTCTTATAAAAAAAACTTCATCTAGATCTCTTTTTTTTCTCTGTTTTGTTCTGCATTCCTTGCATCCGATTCATTGCAAATCTTTCAGTTAATTCCTTGGAAATCTTTGTGAGATCTTATTTGCTTAGAGAGCTGAGTTGACAAATGTTCTCTCTGTGTTGAACTCGGACACACCGGATTGCCACTTTCGATCAAACCGAACCATTTCGGTGCCACCGAAGTAAACAACTCGGTGTTACCGATTTCAATACTGAGAAGACACTTTGTCATTTGCATCCTACATAATTGTTCCAGCTCCACTCAATGATTCTTGTCCTCTACCAGCATCACATTCTATATGCTGCTTTGCTATGTGATTCAAGGACCAAACCTATTTTGACTCATGCTCCACAAGATCCCTTCTTGGAAATTGATGTCAAAGGGGGAGAGAGAGATCACATCAAAGCTTAATCACTTCAAAGGGGGAGAGTTCTTAATCACATCAAAGAGCCCCAGATGCTTGGTATTCAAGAGGAGAGAAGTCACATTTCTTTAAGAGGGGAAAGACATGTTAGTTTGTGTTATGATTATTGTGCCCTGATTTGTTTTTCTCTGATTTTATTTTCCCTATATTCTCCCATTATCCAATATAAGATTCGGGGGGAGAAAGACTTCTAAGGAAAGGAAATCTTCGAATTCATTGCATATATTTACCTTTGGGGACATGTCTATATCCAATAGAGTACCTAGTACTCACTCACTACATGTCATCCCAATCTTGGTACTCTTGTGGTTTCTTGCTCTTGCTCTGTCTAGTAGATGTTTCTAAGTTATCTAACCTTGTTTACTCAGGTTCATCTCTTCCAAAGCCAGCTCAAGACCACAAGGTAAGTATATGCATCACACTCATGTGCATGATGATCTCTTGCTGATGTACATATTGTTTGCAAGAAGGACTCATGAACATGAAGGTACACTTCCTATATTCACATCATTTGCTCTGATGCATATAGCCAAGATACATGTAACTCATTGCTTGCTCTGTCATGCTTATGCATTCACATGCTCTTATATTCCATATTTACATGATTGCATACATGAAGGGGGAGCCTATGCATGTTACATGTTCTTCCAAAGCTTTACCTGCTATTCTTTATATCTTTATCTAAAGATTTGATGTATGTTGTCATCAATTACCAAAAAGGGGGAGATTGAAAGCACAAGTGCTCCCTGGGTGATTTTGGTAATTAATGTCAACATATCTCTTGTTGGACTAATACTTTTATCTAGTATATTTCAGATGAATTCAACAATGGAGTGGAGTGGACAAGAGGATGTGGAACCCCTTCAAGATGCTAAGGACAGAAGATTGGCAAAAGCTCAAGACTCTGGATTTTCATTTTAGTGATCCAAGATCACATTGAGTCCATATGAAAGCCAATACTATTAAAAGGGTATGAGGTGTTGCTTAATGGGTTGCTTGCTCAAAGTGCTTAGTGATATGCTCCAAAGCCCTCAACCACTTTCTCATTTCCACATATGTCCTAAACCAAAAGTCAAACTCGGCCCTACCGATTTGATCTATGCGGCACCACTGAGTTCATTTCACATAGCCACTGCCAGAAACCCTAATTAGTTCGGTCTCACCGAGATGGGCTTGCAAACCCTCTGGTGCCTGTTGCAATAATTTCGGTCTCACCGAGATATGCAATCGGTCCCACCGAGTTTGTCTGACCAACTCTCTGTTTAGCTTATTACCAAAATTGGTCCCACCGAGTTTGTGTAATCGGTCAAACCGAGTTAGGTTTTACCGTAACCCTAGCACATCGGTCCCACCGAGTTGATCATATCGGTCCCACCGAAAAGCCTAACGTTCACATTTTGAACTAAATCGGTCTGACCGAGTTTCTCGATTCGGTCTCACCGAGTTTGGTAAATTGTGTGTGACGGCTAGATTTTTTGTGGAGGCTATATATACCCCTTCACCCACTCTTCATTCGAGGAGAGAGCCATCAGAACGTGCTTACACTTCCAGCATACGTTTTCTGAGTGAGAACCACCTACTCATGTGTTGAGACTAAGATATTCCAATCCAACCACAAGAATCTTGATCTCTAGCCTTCCCCATGTTGCTTTCCAGTAAAATCATCTTTCCACCAAATCCAAATCCATGAGAGAGAGTTGAGTGTTGGGAGACTATCATTTGAAGCACAAGAGCAAGGAGTTCATCATCAACACACCATCTATTACCTTTTGGAGAGTGGTGTCTCCTAGATTGGTTAGGTGTCACTTGGGAGCCTCCGTCAAGATTGTGGAGTTGAACCAAGGAGTTTGTACGGGCAAGGAGATCGCCTATTTCGTGAAGATCTACCCTAGTGAGGCCAGTCCTTCGTGGGCGATGGCCATGGTGTGATAGACAAGGTTGCTTCTTCGTGGACCCTTCATGGGTGGAGCCCTCCGTGGACTCGCGCAACCGTTACCTGATACGTCTCCAACGTATCGATAATTTATGAAGTATTCATGCCATGTTTACTATTGTTTTATATGATCTTTGTATGATTTGATTAGAACTAACCCGGACTGACGTTGTTTTCAGCAGAACTACCGTGGTGTTCTTTTTGTGCAGAAATAAAAGTTCTCGGAATGCGATGAAAATCAACGGAGATTTTTTTTGGAAAATATAAAAAATACTGGAACAAAAATCTACCGGAGGGGAGTCCTGGGGCCCCTCGTGGGTGGGGGCGCGCCCACCCCCCCTGGGCGCGCCCCTGTGCCTCGTGGACTCCCGAGGGCCCCCCTGACGTGAAATCAACGCCAACTTCTCCTATAAATACAGAAACCTTCGGGAATTAACCTAGATCGGAAGTTCCGCCGCCGCAAGCCTTTGTAGCCATGAGAAATCAGTCTAGGCCCTCTCTGGCACCCTGCCGGAGGGGGCCATCATCACCGGAGGCCATGGAGGAGGATCCCGGAGGAGCCACCATCGCCATGAAGGCCAAGGACCAGAGGGAGAACCTCTCCCCATCTAGGGGGGAGGCCATGGAGGAGGAAGCACAAGGGGGAGAACCTCTCCTTCTCTCTCTCGGTGGCACCGGAGTGCCATCGGGAGGGAAATCATCGCCACGGTGATCGTCTTCATCAACATCACCATCATCATCTATTTTACGCGGTCCACTCTCCCGCACCCCGCTGTAATCCCTACTTGAACATTGTGCTTGATGCCACATATTATGATCCAATGATGTGTTGCCATCCTATGATGTTTTGAGTAGATATCCTTTGTCTTTGGGTTGATTGATGATCTAGATTGGTATGAGTTGTATGTTTTATTTTGGTGTTGTCCTATTGTGCCCTCCGTGTCGTGCAAGCGTGAGGGATTCCCGCTGTAGGGTGTTGCAATACGTTCATGATTCGCTTATAGTGGATTGCTAGAGTGACAGAATCTTAAACCCGAGTAAGGGGGTTGTTGCGTATGGGATAAAGGGGACTTGATGCTTTAAGGCTATGGTTGGGTTTTACCTTAATGATCTTTAGTAGTTGCGGATGCTTGCTAGAGTTCCAATCATAAGTGCATATGATCCAAGAAGAGAAAGTATGTTAGCTTATGCCTCTCCCTCATATGAAATTGCAATAGTGATTACCGATCTTGTTAAACAATTGCCTAGGACAATTCCGCACACCGACCCATCATTATTCCACACTCGCTATTTATAATATTTAGTAATATATTATAACTTTATGATAATAGCACCTACTTTTATATTTTAGCTCTCCGATATCATGCAAAGTTATCCTCTTCATACCCACAACGTAGTTTTATTGCTCGTTTCTAGATGGAAGCAAACGTTCGGTGTACGTAGAGTCGTATCAGTGGCAGATAGGACTTGAGAGAATATTGATCTTACCTTTAGCTCCTTGTGGGTTCGACACTCCATACTTATAACTTCC
The DNA here is from genome assembly GCF_018294505.1 of Triticum aestivum. Classification (NCBI taxonomy): domain Eukaryota; kingdom Viridiplantae; phylum Streptophyta; class Magnoliopsida; order Poales; family Poaceae; genus Triticum; species Triticum aestivum. The sequence continues at coordinate 243,913,279 of NC_057814.1, forward strand.
ACCATTGGGAATTGCTACGATGATTCCCTGCACTTGGGGATTATCATTACCCTTCGCGGGTTGAAGTCCCCATCAACGTGGACGTATGGTAGCACCACCTATCGGAACCACGAAAAAAATCTTCGTGTCTCCAATTGCGTTTGCATACTCCAATCCCATCCCTTTACATTCTTGCAACTTGCATACTTTACTTTCCGCTACTCATATACTCTTGCCATGCTTGCTTGAAATGTATTGTGAATGTTTAAACTTGTGCAAAAACTCCACCTTAACTTGAAGAAATTAAAAACTGCTACTTTTCTTTGTTGAGGGTCTAATCCCACCCCCTCTAGACACCTCTTCTCGATCCTTTCAAATACATGTTCCTTCGACCATGAGATCATGCAACTCCCGGATACCGGAGGAATACCTTGTGTGCTATCAAATGTCACAACGTAACTATGTGATCATAAAGATGCTCTACAGGTATCTCTGAAGGTGTATGTTGAGTTGGTGTGAATCAAGATTGGGATGTGTCACTCCGTGTATCGGAGAGGTATCTCTGGGCCCTCTTGGTAATACACATCACAAGAAGCTTGCAAGCAAAGTGATAAGGAGTTAGTTGCAATATGATGTATTACGGAACAAGTAAAGGGACTTGCCGGTAACTAGATTGAACTAGGTATAGAGATACGAACGATCGAATCTCGGGCAAGTAACAAACCAACAGACAAAGGGAATTACGTATGTTGTCATAAAGGTTCAACCGATAAAAGATCTTCATGGAATATGTAGGAATCAATATGGGCATCCAGGTCCCGCTATTGGTTATTGACCGGAAAGTTGTCTTAGTCATGACTACATAATTCCCGAACCCATAGGGTCGCCCGCTTAACGTTCGTTGATGCTAGAGTAGTATTGGGATATTTGATGAGTGATAACCAAATGTTGTTCGGAGTCCCGGATGAGATTCCAGACGTCATGAGGGGTCTCGAAATGGTCGAGAGGTAAAGATTTATTTATGGGAAGTCATATTTTGGGTTCCAGAAAAAGGTGCAGTTTTTTTGGTATTGTATCGGGAAGCTTCCAGAAGGTTCCGGAGGATTCCAGAGGGGTCTGGAAGTCCACAAGTGGGTTCACCACGACCCAAGGGCTAGCATGGGCTGCGGGGAGACGCCCTGGCCTTATTGGGCTAGGCGCACCAAGTCCTCAAAAGCCCATGTGGCTAGGTAAGGCAAAAAAGGAAGGAGTCATAGTAGGAATAGGATTGGACTTGGAGTCCAAGTCCTCTCCCCCTTAGCTGCGCCCTAGGGCTTGGAGGGGCTGTTTCCCACGCCCCTCCACCTATATATAGAGGGGAGGGGCACCCCAAGAGGATACACCAAGCCCTTGGCGCCCCTCTCTCTCGTTACTCTGTAGTTCCACTGCCTCATCCCGGCGACGCTCACCGAAGCGTTGTCGGTCTCCACCACCACCATCATCACCACGCCGTCATGTTGGTTGTGATCCCATCTACTTATCCTCTCCCGCTTGCTGAATCAAGAAGGAGGATACGTCATCGAGTCGCACGTGTGCTAAACTCGAAGATGACGTCCGTTCGACACTAGATCGGTTGGATCGTGATCAAATCGCGAAGAGCACGACTACATCAAATGCGTGATAAACGCTTCCGCTTAGTGATCTACAAGGGTATCTAGATGCTCTCCCCCTCTCGTAGCTAAGCATCTTCATGGATAGATCTTACGTGTGCGTAGAAATTTTTGTTTTCCATGCAATGTTACCCAACAATATGCAGTTGTCTAGTACTACTACAACACTATGCTAAGTTGCTAACATAATGATATTATTATGTAGCCTAGTTATTATGCTAACAATTCATTAAATTGTTTGTTTTTGTGTGTATTTCTCTATGATTCAAGGTTTTTTTAATTCCGGTCAATGCCCATTTATGTTTGTGTGTCCACTTTGTATTCGCTCCGTGTCTGTTTCCGGTAGTACCTGTTTCCGTATTCATTTTCAGGGTTTGTGTATTCATTTCCGCTTCTGCCAAATTATATGAAAACAAATCTGGTTCCGTCTGTTTTCATCCCTAGATGCCGCTGCCCTCCTTGAAGGCATCTTTGCATTGTGGTCCTTCTTGAAGGCATTTTATTTGTAGTCAACATGTTGACGAGACCGATGGCACCTTGTTGGAGGGATGCTGGGGTGGAGACCCTGGATTTGTTGGTGCGGTGTGTTGTTTTGGCAAGGACGAGGGGCAAGGATTGCAACGGGTTACGATGGATGCGGCTGAGTTTGTTAATTAGTTCTTCTCGCTTCAGTGGTTTTGTTGCTTCACTATGTCGTCCTGGAGGAGCTTGGGTGGTGAGGATGGCAGGTCGTGGTTGTTCGGTTGCAGGTTTGGGTCACACGGGTATGCGTTTGTATCCTGCAGTGTTTGTCGCCGGAGTTGGAGCACTCGCAGTGGTTGCCGATGTTTAGCATGGGTCATCATTGGGACGTGTGTTGTGTTTGTTGACGGGCGTCAAAGGCGAAGTCATAGTCGTCAACCGGAGGAGGAGTGATGACGACGACGTTGGATGGTAACCTCTGATGGTGGTCTCTCTTCTCGATGGTGTATTTGGGATTCCATGATGACATTTGTGTGTGTCTCTGAAAGTTTTCACCCAGTTTTTGGCAATTAACCAGGCAACTCATTTCTTCTTCTTAATTAATATAGGATGCAAAGTTTTCACCTCCATTTTGAAAAAACAAATCATTTTTAGAGCATCAGGAGGGCAAAGCCCTCCGGGTTCCACATTTCATATATGAACCAGAGAACTTTTGAAAAAAAATGCTTGGCTGACTAAATAAAAATCTAAATTCTCGACCATCCGTACGTGGCAGGTGGGTGCACCGTCATAATGTAAAGACCATCACATGCATAAACAAAAACAAAAACATTACAATAGGGTACTACCTCCACCTGTTTATTGGTCCCCTATATAATCCGGAGAAAAATCCTTATTTGACACTATCTTAAAATCTGCTTCCTTATTTGACACTGAAAAAAAAAATCTTCCCTATTTGACACAAGTTCTAAATTTTGTTCCCTATATGACATTTCCGTCCATTTTGAGCCTAAATGACACCTGAAAAGACTCTTTTGCCCCTCATGTGGTATGTGTGTGGGGGGCAATAGCGCACACACGCAGCATCAGTGCGAGAGCAGGAGCATACACGCAGCAACACATACACATGCACCAACACACACGCACGCGCACACACACGCAACAACACGCACGCGCGCGTGCACACACACACGCAGCAACACACATGCACGCGCGCACACACGCAGCAACACACACGCACGCAGCACACACACATACACACACACGCAGCAGCAGCACACACGCAGGCAGCACATAGGCACGCAACATCGCACACACACACGCGCGCACGTACGCACGCAGTAGCAAACACACATGCAGCAGCACACATGTGTGCGTGCACCCACACACGCAACAGCACACACACGCGCGCACACACATACCACATGAGGGGCAAAATCGTCTTTTCAGGTGTCATTTAGGCTCAAAATGGACGGAGGTGTCGTATAGGGAATAAAATTTAGGACTAGTGTCAAATAGGGAAGAAAAACTTTTCCAGTGTCAAATAAGGAACCAGATTTTAAGACAGTGTCAAATAAAGAATTTTCTCTATAATCTGTGACAAATTTTGACCAAATATTTAATTATTAAAATGTTAATGCACGTCAACAAAAATTATATCATTAGATTCATATTTGAGCACAGTTTTCATTAATATAATTTTTTATGACATGCATGAACATTTTGTTAGTTAAATTTATGGTCAAAGTTTGGCATAAAAAACAATGAAGACCAATAAACTAGGACGGAGATAGTAGTAAATACCAACGGTAGACACACAGCTCCACTAGACGCAGAGATTTTAGCGCAACTCCACGTAAAAAGGTTAATAATACTCCCTCCATTCAATGCAAGGACCTGTGGAGCGAATGTTTGGCACTACAAATGAGGGAGGCAAAATTGACAAATTTAACCTATGGATAAAATCAAATCACAGAATGAACTGTCCGTAAAACTATTTCACGCGGCTGACCTTTTTGTAGGCGTCACACTACACTGTGCAACGCCTCACAGATAGGCGCTACACGCCTGGCCAGCGTCGCACCCGTGTGATCCGAAAATTACTAAGTCAGTGTGCAGCGCCTAGCTTCTAGGCGTTGCACTAGTGGTTGCTTCATTTTGTAGTATAACCACTAGTGCAGCGCCTGAGAGCTAGGCGCTGCACTGTATAGTGTGGCGTCTAGCTCTTAGGCTCCGCACAATGACTTAGCAATTTTTAGGTAGTCTGGGGTGCAACGCTGGCCAGGCGTGTAGCGCCTATCTGTAAGGCGTTGCACAGTGTAGTGTGGCGTCTTCGTGTCGGGCGTCACACAAAAAGTCAGCCGCGTGAAATAGTTTCACCGGCAGTTTATTCTGTGATTTGATTTCGTTCACAGATCAAGTTTGTCAAATTTGCCAATGAGGGACGTCCCTCCCGATCGGTCCTTGCTTGCCCATTCGGCATTGACATGTGGGTCCCGACCGGCGCCACCCAATCGACGACCGAACCCGAAATGTCATTCCTTCCGATCGATTCGCCGAGACCAAGATGTCAACGGCCGCCCGAATCAAGGCCGGCCTGTCGGCCACCTCACCAATCGCGGGGCATTTGGGAGCGTGCACGGTAATAACGACCGCGCGGACGGGGGGTGCCGTTATTGCGGCATGATGATGATGAAGGCGTAGATTCTCGGGGCCACGCAGCGCCAATCAGTACGTCTCGACCGCCCGTCCCCGGGCCCACCCATCTTGTTGGTAGATCTCCCATTGGCTGCACGCACTCGAGTCTAGCTCCATCTTTTTGCATTTGCCCCCAAGCCACGGGCCAGGCGAGGGAGGTTTCGTTCATTTTTTTTTCTACTACAGTGAAAAGTGTGTGTCCTCGGCTGCAAAGTGAATTTTGTTTTCGGAAATATCTGGTGGGTGAGGTGATGCTGGCACGCAGATGTACGGTGGGCAGCTGCTTGGTCACTTGCTGGAAATTTCTTCCTGTAGGCCCGTGTCCGTGTGGGAGAAAAGGTGCACATCGAACCAAAAATGGACGGGCTCGGTTTGTTCCGGGCCACGTAGTACAGGCATTGTGGTGTGGTGTAGCTAATCATCATCTTCACCTCAAAAAAAAAAAGCTAATCATCATCAGGTCATGGTACGCGTGTTGTTCTCTACCTTACCATTAGCATTAGGCTAGCTTAGGCCGGGGTCCTATTTCTGGAGTTTACTATCTTGGCAGCTCCTGCTACGAGTTGAAACACTTGAGAATTCTGGAAAACAGTGCCCCATCGCCGATTTGCTCTAGACCATAGAGTATTAGAGTGGTCTCCCGTCTCGTGTGTAAACTGAAACCATGTGTCCGTGCTGTGCAAAACAACCAAACCGCCCAAAAGATAGGAAATCGCCTTTCAAGATCTTTTCGGCAAGTTGGAGTGTGTATGTATATATCCTACTAGTGACATGCCATACTGTACGTGTGCATCCAAGAAGACGGATCGTTATCCTGCGCCGTATCCGTATCCGTATCCCTGGCGACTGCTGCGTCTGCATGGCCTATCTGAACCCTGCGACGTACTACTACGTGGCTGGGTCGTCACCAGCTACTAGCAGACTGCTGCGGATGGGCGAGGCGCGTACGATCCCGCACGACGCTGCCCATGCCTGAGCCCTGAGGTGGTGGTACCGATCCAGTCCATGGACGGATCACGGATGGATCCACCAACCGGCAGCCGAATCCGCGTGTATCCGCGCATCGCGTACGGACGCATCACGCCATGGCGAACTGCAGCGCGCGCATGCGAGGCAGAGGGCAGAGGCCGGGGAGCCGCCCTGCCGCGTCCAATCGCATCTGCTCTGCTCCGTGCCCGCCCCCGGCGCGCGGCAGCACAGAAGAACAGCACAGTGGTCACGGCGACTCACTGCGCTGCGAGCACGGGCGCCACCCAATGAGGTCACGCCCCGGGATCGAATCTAGCCCTGTATCTTCCTGGAGACAAGTGAAGAGGCGACGCCCCACGTCGGCGAGGGCCCCCGGTCACGTGCCTGCCTCCTCTCCCGGAGTGAGCTTGGCTGTGTGCTGTTCGGCGGTGAGGCCACGGTGCGCGCGACACGCAGGGGGAGGAGGTGGCGGATGGGGACGAGTCGGCCGCGCCTTGGATCCCGGTCTGTGCCAAGTGGCCTCTCGGTTTTCCTGCTTCGTTTGCATTGCAGGGGTCAGGGTGCGATCATTTTTCTACTGGAATTCATGGGCGGCTCCTGCATGTACGTGCTAGAGGCAACATTCGGCCGACCGACAGTCTCATCACGATTTATTTCTTCAGCAATAAGGGCATTCCAACGGTGACCTACAAAATTTCTTTCCGCATCCGTTCGTGGACATGGGAATCAGTCCATGGACATAAATGCAGGAGGCAGCGCTGATCGCATACATTTCAAATGCTTTTTCAACAAATCAGATGAAATTCATGCAAACACGGCCGAATTTTATATAAATATGACGTATTTCATACAGACCGTGTTAGAATAAAACGCTAATGCAAGATCATAGACGACACATCGAGGCACGATACTTGTTAACGAGGTTGACCTATATGGCTATATCCCCGGAGCATGACTACGGGCGCTCCTCCCCAAGATACCGCAACACCGGCCGCCCGGGCGCCGGCACAAGCCGTCGGCTCCCCCGTGTACCTGTTGCTATCAAGTCGTCATGGGTTACAACGTGTGGTGCCCCTCCGTATATAAGAGGCCTAGAATACAAGTGTCCGACTCCTACACAACTCATACCTAACCACACCAATTACAACTCCAAGTCCACGTAACCCCTTGCGTACATAATATATTCGACACAAATATAACAAACTCCACCTTGGCGAATATTCTCCACCACTTAAAAGTCGTCCATGCTCGAACCTCCATGTACTCCGGACTTGGGTTGTCTTCTTTGCAGCTTACTGAGAGCTACCCGACGGGCCAAACCCGCCACCACCGTGAGACTCCACTGCTACTCTTGCAGCTCCACTCCTCATGGCTCCACTTGCAATAGTGCTCCCTTGCAACTTGTAAAGATGCGAAGCCGTCCTCTCTCCTATCATCACAGTCACCCCATCTTTCATGATTTTCATGGTCTTCTTATCCCGGTCAGAACGGAATTCCATACCACCATCATGAAGTGATGAGGCACGGACTAGCGAGATGCTAATTCGTGCGTGTAGACGGCCCGACCTTTCACGGCGATGCAAGATCAGTAGTCCTTTCCCCGTGTTCCCAACTCGCAACCTCCAATAACAATCTCTACTCGTGCATGAACAGTACACGAACAAAGATAATGGCCCCCTCGGATCAGCACGTAGGCGTCGATGTGATGATCAATCCTCCGTTACTAGTAATTTCCTCGATGGAAAATCACACAAAATACTCTAGATTGGATCGCCCCAAATTTGGACGTTTTCTGAACCTTGTTCATAACTCACAAATAAAACTCAAAACTCCCCTACTTCGGCCGTCTCCAGCCTATTATATAGGCTACACACATATTACGTGACATGTCTAACTAACCCAAATTGACACGGACTCTCCTTTCCTATCTAAACTAATCATGGATTTTATTCTAAATGATTCGGCCACGTTGATCTCCTAGATTCTCTCACCAAACCAAAACTGAACGCACAAGACCTAGACTCCATCAAATATTCACGTTGCTTCTAGCTAGACTTAACTTTTAAGTACCTAAATCTATAGGTATTGGAATGGATCCAATAAAAATCCAGCATGGAGGCGCCCGAAACCTGGGCATTATTTCTTCTGGCTTTGGTTCCTCAACGCTTGCACGGGCTGGCTTCTTCCTCCATATTTGTTTTGTCTTCTTAGGTGGTTTTGTTGGTCGGTCTCTACAGCGGATCTTTCTTACTTGCCGGTCGCTTTGCTTCTGTTCTAGTCGCCTCGCATATACAGCATAGCTAGGTACATAATCTGCTGTCTTAGCAATGCTCGAACCACAAAGCACACGCAACTTGTCATCCTTTCCACGACTAAGGTGTATTTTGTTTAGCTCTCTCAGCTTGTCCTCCCCTACGGCCACATAGTTGTCATCTGTCAATGTGTTTGATATGTTCATGTCCGCATCATCCTCCCTTCCTTCAAACGAAACCGTCCTCGGTTTCAAGTCTATTTTTGGTGCAATCAACATTTTGGGAGCCTGAAATTCTGTTTTTATTATAGACTCTGCCATAAGTTTCAGTACGTGGCGCCTTCCATTATGCATGAACGTGTATGTGTTGGATTGTCCTGCATGCACTGCATCACAATCGAACTGACATGGCCTTCCCAATAACAACTGACGAGCATCCATCGGCATGACGTCACAGTCAACCTTGTCAATATAATCTCCAACTGCAAATGTTACACGTACCTTGTGTGTGATTTTTAATTACCGAAATTGTACAACCACTCCACATGGTGCGGCTGTGGATGCCGCCACATGGACAAACCCATAGTTTGCACTAGATCTTTGCTAATGGCATTGGTAAAGCTGCCACCATCAATTATCATCTTGCAACACGATTCTTAATCTGACATTGTGTTCTAAAAACACTCCACCGCTGCCCCTTTGCACCACCATCCTCTTGCACCTTCTCCAGCAAAAGATTCAGCCTTTCTACCGGTGCATCGATTTCTTCCTTTATTTCTTCTTGTTCTTCTTTTCTTTTCAGCAAACGACTTTTCCAATCCTTCGTGAACACATCCACTGGCATAGGAATAAAACAAACTCTTTGACCCTTCCATGATAAAGAGAAACTATTTTTCTTGAGATTCCGAACAGCCCCGACACGCGTGCACCATGGGTTCCCAAGTAGCAGATGGCACGGCACCATGGGCACTGGACAAATGTGATAAAATTCCGCACAACAATATTTCCCCAAATCAAAAATTAGAAAAATCCGATGAGTAATTTTGATGTCACCTTCGAACCACTTCAATGTGTACGGTCTTTCAAGAGGTGCCATCTTCAGCCCCAATTTTTCCACCACTTCGATGCTCACCATGTTGACCGCGGAACCTTCATCGATCGTCAAATTGACACACCGTTCCTTCACGACGCAACGTGTGTGAAAAAGGACAACCTCGCTGTCGTGGAATTGTCACGGCAGATGTCCTAGTGTGAGGACTTAGTTGTGAGACCAATGCATCTATGTGGTAGCTTGAGAGGGGTTGAGCGGAATCGGGAGACGCAACGCAAGACAAAGATTTAGACAGCTTCGGGCCCCGGGAAACATCATCCGGTAACAACCCTACATGCTGTTTGTGGCTAGGTCTCATTATCCTCATGAGGGAGTTGCCGGTAAACCGGCTCTTTGTGTCTAGCCCTAGAGATTGTTTCTTCTTCCTTCTCCCTCTTTGGGGAGCCCTGCCCCTCCTTATATAAGTTAGAGGGGCGGCTTACATGTGGAGTCTTATTAGGATTAGGACTAGTCTACCTTCTAATACCAATCGGATACAAGTCCGGGTCTTGACTCCTTGTAAGGGAAATATTCCTCACGCCTTTCCTCTTAAACCGGCCCACCATAGTATGAACCGGCCTTCTAGGCCTTGGGCCTTGTCATCCGTCTGACCCGTCTGCCGGGTCACCAGTGAGTCATAATGACCAGGCAGGTTGCTTGTAAACCGCCAGGTCAGGGCGGGTCGCCAGTAAATCGCCAAGTGTCAGCGGGGTCTTGAAATAAATCGCCAAGTCCGGCCGGGTTATACATCCGGCCGGTTTACGCCGCGGGGTATATCCCCGACATTAGCCCCGAGTTTAATTTGGATTTATCCATGTTAAACTGATCCTGTAAAACAAATACAAGAACAAATTTGACAGATTATGCTCTGGGTTAAGAATTCTTGTAAACCGGCATCTGATCATCCTTAAGTCCTTGTCATTTCCTCCTGAAACATCCGAGTCAATAGACTGGCTTCATAATCAATTTGCTTGTAGAAGGTATTTCGTAAATAAAGAATCCATTTGAATCGGCCTTCAATGCTCTGATTTGAAAAAATATTGTCTTCAAATATTCAACTGATATCAGCCGGTTTGAAAATGTAGAACTTGCCGATTTATCATTGCCAAAATTGCCGGTTTATAAATATTGATGGCACCGGGTAATAATTGTTGCCGACGCCGGGTCATAGTTATTGGTGACGCCGAGTCATGATTGTTGGTAACGCCGGGTCATGATTGTTGCAGACACCGGGTCAATCTGGTTTGCTCAAAACTGAAAATTGAAAGATAGTTCTCGCTTATATCCATATTACCTGTAGCCCCCAAGTCTTGAGCACAACAAAGTGATGGTTTAAGACTTGCTTCAATATAAATACTGCCACTTTTGAAGAAATCCATATTGTTTATCCCAGTCACTTAGTAAAAACCGAATACTCCATATTATGTAGCCCCCAAGTGCCTGGTTGTCTTGCTTGCAGCAACCTGGGACTTGAAATTGCCTTTTCTCATAAAAACTTCAACCAGTGTAGCCCCCAAGGGCCGCGTCATTATGCAATAATGAGCAGGGACTTTGTAAATATAATCAAGTAGATTTGAGCACTGATGTGTAGCCCCCAAGGGCCGGCTCATTAAGGTAATACTGAACTGGGACTTGATATATACTTCAATGAAAATAACATCTTATAATGTAGCCTCCATCGTAGGGCTTGAATTTTGACAGGAGCAATTGGTAGCCCCCAAGGGCCGGCCCATTATGATATGATGAGTCGGGTCTTCAATAAGATGAGCAAAAAAATGACTTTGCATTAGCCCCCAAGTGTCATGGTGCATGCCTGCAGCGACATGAGACTTGCATATTTGATATAATCTCAACTTTGAATAATGTAGCCCCCAAGTGCCGGGTCGTAAGCCTGCAGCGACTCGGGACTATTCCTTCCATTGCAGAATAAATCATATTCATCGATAAAATAATATCCATTGCGCTAAAGCGACTTTGAAAACCTCAATCATAATGTTGATAACCATAATAAAAATCCAGCCATGTTGGCTATTTGAATAATATAACCCAATGATTTATAAGCGCATGATTCCAATGGCGCAATCCAAATATATACTAGCTACTTATAGTCCAAGGCCAGGCCGGGTTAACAAACACCGGATAATTTCTCATCATACACTGGCGACTTATCGTCTTAAAGCCAGCCCGGGTTAATAAACACCGGTGATTTATAATCATGCTTTATTCAACCTGTTTCTGTGACATTAAATCACATCATTGGTTGGCCAAATTTATTGTAGTAAAGGTGATAACCCCAATCTTGAGTACTGATAACTCCTTCCATATTGTGCCGGTTTATGATAAAACCGTGCCGGGTTGTGATAAACTCCGGATTAACCATATATAATACCGGCGACTTGTAGTCAAACCAGACCGGGTTAATAAGCGCCGGATTATGACTGATCATATACTGACAACTTGTAGTTGAAAGTCAAGCCGGGTTAATGAACACCGGTTTATCAAAACAGTAGAAATCTCATCCAAGGAGAAAAACTTAGCAAATAAAAGCAAATGAAATCCTTGTAGTCGAGGCTTTTCACGGGCTGCCAGGCCCCAAATTCGAGGCTTTTCATGGGCTGCTAGGCCACTGAGTTAAACCATTTCACAAAGCCTTTTAAGATGGTCCTCAATCCTTAACCAATCATCATTTTAACTTGACAAGTTCAGGGTCCTTTTCTGGAGTAACTTGCCAAAGTTCGAAGGGTCATACCAGGTTTACCTGGGCGGAGTGACTTACTTAAATAGGCAGGCTAATCCGGGGTTTTAGGTGTATACACCAGGCTTCCAAGCCATGGCTTGATAGCCTGTTACAAGTGTAGGTTCTTTGTTCATTTCGACAGCAAAGAATCCCCAAGTAACATTTTGAGCTGTGCTCAGTGGGTGCCTATGTTTGAGTTGTTGCTTTACAACACTCTCTTTGGCCCCGGATTGATTTGGCTTTGAGCCGATCAAGAGGTGTGACTATGGTTCGGATACGACCAAGCCCCCAAGTGATGTTGTGGCATTGCGCCGATCAAGAGGTGTAGCTATGGTTCGGATACGACCAAGCCCCCAAGTGATGTTATATAAAGCTTTGATAAGCTGAATCAAGGGGTAAAGCGGACGCTGCTTTATGAAATAGAAGCCCCCATGTGATCAATAATATGATAGGCCAATAAGGCTTGATACCCATGTTTTAACCACGCATCATGGCAGCAGGTCCTCTTCGGCAACTTTTAACTTTTTGCAAGAGATAAATTCTTCTTGAACCGGGATTTTGAACCGGATATTGAGAGCTTCAAAGCTTTGTGGGAGACATCTTTCCCTTGAACCGGATTTTAAACCGGAATATTCATTTTCAGCCGGAAATTTTCTGACGTCCTTTAAACTCGAACTTGCGAGAATTTAATTCCTTTTTGAACTGGACATTATTAAACCGGATTTGAGCGCTTCAGAGCTTTGTGGGAGAATAGATTTCCCTTGAACCGGATTGTAAACCAGATATTGAGAGCTTCGGTGAGACTGACTTCCCTTGAGCCGGATTTTAAACCGGAGTTATTTCTGATGACCCGGAACTTCTTCGTTGAGCCGGGATTTTGTAACTGTCATATACTTTCTAAATCGGAAATTTTCTGATGGCCTTTAAATTTTCATCAATATAACAGTAGCCTCCGGGACCGGGTTATCTTTCCCTCCATCGTCCTGGAGTTCTTAAATTTGCTGAAACTGGCAAGATTTGCTGAGTCATGTCATCGTAGCCCCCGAGTCTCAAAGGTGACTCGAGGAGTTGGCTTGAGACTCTCCATATTTGACCGTGATGTAAACTGGCATAACTTGTATATCATTGGTGTTGATAGCACGATGTGAATCCACATAAGGTTGAGGTGACTGCGGCGGATTATAAACGATCCCGCATGAGCCGTGTCAGCAACTCGGCCAATGGTTCCTTCCAACTGGTGATTTGAAGTTAACCAAAACTGTAGTGGCGGCGACTTGTGCGCCTGCCCGTTGAACCACCCAGTGCAGACAGCGGTTGATAGTATATGATAATTTGCCTCCATTTTGTTGAAAGAAAACCGGGCTACCCAAGCTGTGACTTGTTCATACTCAGTAAATAGCTCATGTAGACAGGTGCGGCCCGGTATGTTGATGTAGACCAGGCTGCGAGAGACGGATGACAAGGACGACCGCAGCATCAGAGGCGGCTCGGACAGATGAGTCGGCCGCGGCATTGTAAGCCGGTGCGGATGGGGGAAATCGGCCGTATGCTGATGTAGACCGGACTGTGGAGGACGGCGGCCTGTGCACGCGTTATTGGGTAATTCGCATGGTCCTGACGAGTTGATGCGGATTGGATCGCGATATAAACCGGCATGGGTTATCCAATAGCTCAGCGATATAATAATCCCTTTTTACAATAGACAATTTGTCCTGCATTGGAAAACTTGCAAGGCAGAGTAATTGCTTTTTTTAAAGAAAGCAATATATAATATGAAAATATAATGGATGGATTTCACCTTATATGTTAGCCAGAAAATATCCACCGCGGAGTTCATGATCGCCACGGTGAAACTGAAATCAATCACGGGCGAGTCGGCCATGCGAGAAGATGGATGAATCGGCCGTGGTGTTGTAAACCGATGCGGACGAGCAAGTTGTCCTCCGCGTTGTAAACTGGCGCGGACGCATGAACCGGCGGCGAGGGCGGACGGGCGAGTCGTGTATGGCGTTGTAAGGTGGTGCGGACGGGCGAGTCGGCCGGCGCGTTGATGTAAACCGGACCGCGATACGTGTGTCCGTGAAGCTGCGTGGCATAGCAGAACATGCCTCCGCGGTATAATACCACCCCTTTTGTTGGAAATATGCCCTAGAGGCAATAATAAACTGGTTATTATTATATTTCCTTATTCATGATAATCGTTTATTATCCATGCTAGAATTGTATTGATAGGAAACTCAGATACATGTGTGGATACATAGACAACACCATGTCCCTAGTAAGCCTCTAGTTGACTAGCTCGTTGATCAATAGATGGTTACGGTTTCCTAACCATGGACATTGGATGTCGTTGATAACGGGATCACATCATTAGGAGAATGATGTGATGGACAAGACCCAATCCTAAGCATAGCATAAAAGATCGTGTAGTTTCGTTTGCTAGAGCTTTTCCAATGTCAAGTATCTTTTCCTTAGACCATGAGATCGTGCAACTCCCGGATACCGTAGGAGTGCTTTGGGTGTGCCAAATGTCACAACGTAACTGGGTGACTATAAAGGTGCACTACGGGTATCTCCGAAAGTGTCTGTTGGGTTGGCACGGATCGAGACTGGGATTTGTCACTCCGTGTGACGGAGAGGTATCTCTGGGCCCACTCGGTAATGCATCATCATAATGAGCTCAATGTGACTAAGGCGTTAGTCACGGGATCATGCATTGCGGTACGAGTAAAGAGACTTGCCGGTAACGAGATTGAACAAGGTATTGGGATACCGACGATCGAATCTCGGGCAAGTAACATACCGTTTGACAAAGGGAATTGCATACGGGATTGATTGAATCCTCGACACCGTGGTTCATCCGATGAGATCATCGTGGAACATGTGGGAGCCAACATGGGTATCCAGATCCCGCTGTTTGTTATTGACCGGAGAGGCGTCTCGGTCATGTCTGCATGTCTCCCGAACCCGTAGGGTCTACACACTTAAGGTTCGGTGACTCTAGGGTTGTAGAGATATATGTATGCGGAAACCCGAAAGTTGTTCGGAGTCTCGGATGAGATCCCGGACGTCACGAGAGGTTCCAGAATGGTCCGGAGGTGAAGAATTATATATAGGAAGTCAAGTTTCGGCCACCGGGAATGTTTCGCGGGTTACCGGTATTGTACCG
Organism: Triticum aestivum; assembly: GCF_018294505.1. NCBI lineage: Eukaryota > Viridiplantae > Streptophyta > Magnoliopsida > Poales > Poaceae > Triticum > Triticum aestivum. Next base: position 243,928,282 of record NC_057814.1, read on the forward strand.
GGACCACCGGAAGGGTCCCGGGGGTCCACCGGGTGGGGCCACCTATCCCGGAGGGCCCCGTGGGCTGAAAGTGGAAGGGAACCAGCCCTTAGTGGGCTGGGGCGCCCCCTTGGGCCTCCCCCCATGCGCCTAGGGTTGGGAACCCTAGGGGGGGAGTTCCCCCTTGCCTTGGGGGGCAAGGCAACCCCTTCCCCCCCTTGTGGCCGCCGCCCCCCCTTGAGATCCCATCTCTTGGGGCCGGCGCCCCCCCAGGGGGCCTATATAAAGGGGGGGAGGGAGGGCAGCAACCTACAGCCTTGGGCGCCTCCCTCCTCCCCTGCAACACCTCTCTCTCTCTCGCAGAAGCTCGGCGTAGCCCTGCCGGAGAACCGCTACATCCACCACCACGCCGTCGTGCTGTTGGATCTCCATCAACCTCTCCTTTCCCCTTGCTGGATCAAGAAGGAGGAGACGTTGCTGCACCGTACGTGTGTTGAACGCGGAGGTGCCGTCCGTTCGGCACTCGGTCATCGGTGATTTGGATCACGGCGAGTACGACTCCGTCATCCACGTTCATTGGAACGCTTCCGCTCGCGATCTACAAGGGTATGTAGATGCACTCCTTTCCCCTCGTTGCTAGTAGACTCCATGGATGCATCTTGGTGAGCGTAGGAAAATTTTAAAATTATGCTACGATTCCCAACAGTGGCATCATGAGCCAGGCCTATGCGTAGTTACTATGCACGAGTAGAACACAAAGAAGTTGTGGGCGTTGAGTTTGCCAATTCTTCTTGCCTCTACTAGTCTTTTCTTGTTTCGGCGGCATTGTAGGATGAAGTGGCCCGGACCGACCTTACACGTACTCTTACGTGAGACAGGTTCCACCGACTGACATGCACAAGTTGCATAAGGTGGCTAGCGGGTGTCTGTCTCTCCTACTTTAGTCGGAACGGATTCGATGAAAAGGGTCCTTATGAAGGGTAAATAAAAATTGGCAAATCACGTTGTGGTCATACGTAGGTAAGAAATGTTCTTGCTAGAAACCTACAAACCACGTAAAAACTTGCAACAACAATTAGAGGACGTCTAACTTGTTTTTGCAGCAAGTGCTATGTGATGTGATATGGCCAGAAGATGTGATGAATGATATATGTGATGTATGAGATTGATCATATTCTTGTAATAGGAATCACGACTTGCATGTCGATGAGTATGACAACCGGCAGGAGCCATAGGAGTTGTCTTTATTATTTTGCATGACCTGCGTGTCATTGAATAACGCCATGTAAATTACTTTACTTTGTTGCTAAACGCGTTAGCCATAGAAGTAGAAGTAATCGTTGGCGTGACGACTTCATGAAGACACAATGATGGAGATCATGGTGTCATGCCGGTGACAAAGATGATCATGGTGCCCCGAAGATGGAGATCAAAGGAGCATGATGATATTGGCCATATCATGTCACTATTTGATTGCATGTGATGTTTATCATGTTTTTGCATCTTATTTGCTTAGTACGACGGTAGTAAGTAAGATGATCCCTTATAATAATTTCAAGAAAGTGTTCACCCTAACTGTGCACCGTTGCGAAGGTTCGTTGTTTCGAAGCACCACGTGATGATCGGGTGTGATAGATTCTAACGTTCGAATACAACGGGTGTTGACGAGCCTAGCATGTACAGACATGGCCTCGGAACACACGCAATACACTTAGGTTGACTTGACGAGCCTAGCATGTACAGACATGGCCTCGGAACACGGAGGACCGAAAGGTCGAGCATGAGTCGTATAGAAGATACGATCAACATGGAGATGTTCACCGATCTTGACTAGTCCGTCTCACGTGATGATCGGACACGGCCTAGTTGAACTCGGATCATGTTTCACTTAGATGACTAGAGGGATGTCTATCTGAGTGGGAGTTCATAATCAGATGAACTTCATTATCATGAACATAGTCAAAAAGGGTATTTGCAAATTATGTCATAGCTTGCGCTTTAGTTCTACTGGTTAAGATATGTTCCTAGAGAAAATTTAGTTGAAAGTTGGTAGTAGCAATTATGCGGACTGGGTCCGTAAACTGAGGATTGTCCTCATTGCTGCACAGAAGGCTTATGTCCTTAATGCACCGCTCGGTGTGCTGAACCTCAGCGTCGTCTGTAGATGTTACGAAGCATCTGACATACACGTTTTGATGACTACGTGATAGTTCAGTGCGGTTTAGAATTGTGGCACCAAAGAAGTTTTGAAACGTCGCAGAACATGTGAGATGTTCCGAAGACTGAAATTGGGATTTCAGACTAGTGCCCACGTCAAGAGGTATGAGACCTCTGACAAGTTTCTTAAGCCTGCAAACTAAGGGAGAAAAGCTCAATCGTTGAGCGTGTGCTCAGATTGTCTGAGTGCAACAATCGCTTGAATCGAGTGGGAGTTAATCTCCCAGATGAGATAGTGATAGTTCTCCATAGTCACTGCCACCAAGCTAGTAGAGCTTCGTGATGAACTATAACATATCAAGGATAATTATGATGATCCTTGAGCTATTCGCGATGTTTGACACCGCGAGAGTAGAAATCAAGAAGGAGCATCAATTGTTGATGGTTAGTAAAACCACTAGTTTAAGAAGGGCAAGGGCAAAAGGGATACTTCATGAAACAGCAAGTCGTTTGCTGCTCTAGTGAAGAATCCCAAGGTTGAACCCAAACCCGAGACTAAGTGCTTCTGTAATGAGAGGAACGGTTACTGAAGCAGTACTACCCTAGATACTTGGTAGATGAGAAGGCAGGCAAGGTCGACGGAAGTATATTGGATATACGTTATATGAATGTGTACTTTACTAGTACTCCTAGCAGCACCAGGGTATTAGATACTGGTTCGGTTGCTAAGTGTTAGTAACTCGAAATAAAAGCTGCGGAATAAATGGAGACTAGCTAAAGGTGAGATGACGATATGTGTTGGAAGTGTTTCCAAGGTTGATGTGATCAAGCATCGCATGCTCCCTCTACCATCGAGATTTGGTGTTTGCATTGAGCATGATTGGATTATGTTTATCGCAATACGGTTATTCATTTAAGGAGAATAATGGTTACTCTGTTTATTTGAATAATACCTTCAATGGTCTTGCACCTAAAAGGAATCTCGATCGTAGTGATACACATGTTCATGCCAAAAGATATAAGATAGTAATGATAGTTCCACATACTTGTGGCACTGCCATTTGAGTCATATTGGTATAGAACGCATGAAGAAGCTCCATGTAGATGGATCTTTGGACTCAGTCATTTTTTTAAAGGATTGAGACATGCGAACCATGTCTATTGGTATATATGCATGAAGAAACTCCATGCAGATGGATCGTTTGGACTCACTTGATTTCGAATCACTTGAGACATGCAAATCACACCACATGGGCAAGATGACTGAAAGTCCTCGTTTTCAGTAAGATGGAACAAGAGAGCAACTTATTGGAAGTAATACATTTTGATGTATGCAATCCGATGAGTGCTGAGGCATGCAGTGGATATCGTTATGTTCTTACTTCACGGATGATTTGAGTAGATGCTGAGTGTATTTACTTGATGAAACACAAGTCTGAATTATTGAAAGGTTCAAGTAATTTCAGAATGAAGTTGAAGATCGTCGTGACAAGAGGATAAAATGTCTGTGATATGATCATAGAGATGAGTATCTGAGTTACGAGTTTGGCACACAATTGAGACATTGTGGAAAGTGTTTCACAATTAATACCGCCTGGAACACCATAGTGTGATGGTGTGTCCGGACATCATAGCTGCACCCTATTGGATATGGTGCATACCATGATGTTTCTTATCGAATTACCACTATCGTTTATGGGTTAGGCATTAGAGACAACCGCATTCACTTTAAAAGGGGCACCACGCAATTCCGTTGAGACGACACCGTTTAGAGAAACCTAAGTTGTCGTTTCTTAAAAGTTTGGGGTTGCGATGCTTATGTGAAAAAGTTTCAGGCTGATAAGCTCGAACCCAAAGCGGATAAATACATCTTCATAGAATACCCACAAACAGTTGGGTATACCTCCTATTTCAGATCTGGAAGCAAAAGTAATTGCTTCTAGAAACAAGTCCTTTCTCGAGGAAAAGTTTCTCTCGAAAGAATTGAGTGGGAGGATGGTGGAGACTTGATAAGGTTATTGAACCGTCGCTTCAACTAGTGTGTAGCAGGGCACAGGAAGTTGTTCCTGTGGCACCTATACCAATTGAAGTGGAAGCTTATGATAGTGATCATGAAACTTCGGATCAAGTCACTACCAAACCTCGTAGGACGACGAGGATGCGCACTACTTCAGAGTAATGCGTGATCCTGTCTTGGAAGTCATGTTGCTAGACAACAATGAACCTATGAGCTATGGAGAAGCGATGGTGGGCCCATATTCCAACGAATGGCTCGAGGCCATGAAATCCGAGATAGAATCCATGTATCAGAACAAAGCATGGACTTTGGTGAACTTGCCCGATGATCGGCAAGCCATTGAGATAAATGGATCTTTAAGAAGAAGACGGACATGGACGGTAATGTTACCGTCTATGAAGCTCGACTTGTGGCAAAGAGTATTTTCACAAGTTCAAGGAGTTGACTACGATGAGTTTTTCTCATCCGTAGCGATGCTTAGGTCCGTCGGAATCATGTTAGCATTACCTACATTTATGAAATCTAGAAGATGGATGTCAAAACAAGTTTCCTTACCAGTTTTTCGTGAGGAAAGGTTGTATGTGATACAATCAGAAAGGTTTTGTCGATCCTAAGGATGCTAAAAGGTATGCTAGCTCCAGCGATCCTTCCATGGATTAGAGCAAGCATCTCGGAGTCAGAATATACGCTTTGATGGGGTGATCAAAGTTTTTGGGTTTATACAAAGTTTGTTAGAAACTTGTATTTACAATAAAGTGAGTGGGAGCGCTACAACATTTCTGATAAGTATATGTGAATGACATATTGTTGATCCGAAATGATGTAAAATTTCTGGAAAGCATAAAGGGTTGTTTGAAAGGAGTTTTTCAACGGAAGACCTGGATAAAGCTACTTACATATTGGGCATCAAGATCCATAGAGATAGATCAAGACGCCTGATGATACTTTCAAAAGACAGCACACCTTGACATGATTTTGAAAGAGTTCAAAATAGATCAGCAAAGAAGGAGTTCTTGGCTGTGTTACAAGATGTGAGTATTGAGTGAGACTCAAGACCTGACCACAGCAGAAGATAGAGAAAGGACGAAGGTCGTCCCCTATGCTTTAGACGTAGGCTCTATAGTTTGCTATGCTGTGTACCGCACATGTAGTGTGCCTTGCCATGAGTTGGTCAAGAGGGTACAATGGTGATCCTGGAAAGGATCTCATGACAGCGGTCGAACTTATCCTTAGTACCTAGTGGATTAAGGAATTTTCTCGATTATGGAGGTGGAAAGGAGTTCGTCGTAAAGGGTTACGTCGATGCGAACTTTGACACTAATCCGGATGACTCTGAGTAGTAAACGGATTCGTATAGTAGAGCAATTATTTGAAATGGCTCCAAATAGCGCGTGGTAGCATCCACAAGATGACATAAATATTCGTAAAGCACACGGTTCTGAAAGGTTCAGACCCGTTGACTAATAACCTCTCTCACAAGCATAACATGACCAAACCAGAACACATTGAGTGATAATCACATAGTGATGTGAACTAGATTGTTGACTCTAGTAAACTCTTTAGATGTTGGTCACATGGTGATGTGACCAGTGAGTGTTAATCACATGGTGATGTGAACTAGATTATTGACTCTAGTGCAAGTGGGAGACTGTTGGAAATATGCCCTAGAGGCAATAATAAATTGGTTATTATTATATTTCCTTATTCATGATAATCGTTTATTATCCATGCTAGAATTGTATTGATAGGAAACTCAGATACATGTGTGGATACATAGACAACACCATGTCCCTAGTGAGCCTCTAGTTGACTAGCTCGTTGATCAATAGATGGTTACGGTTTCCTGACCATGGACATTGGATGTCGTTGATAACGGGATCACATCATTAGGAGAATGATGTGATGGACAAGACCCAATCCTAAGCATAGCATAAAAGATCGTGTAGTTTCATTTGCTAGAGCTTTTCCAATGTCAAGTATCTTTTCCTTAGACCATGAGATCGTGCAACTCCCGGATACCGTAGGAGTGCTTTGGGTGTGCCAAACGTCACAACGTAACTGGGTGACTATAAGGTGCACTACGGGTATCTCCGAAAGTGTCTGTTGGGTTGGCACGGATCGAGACTGGGATTTGTCACTCCGTGTGACGGAGAGGTATCTCTGGGCCCACTCGGTAATGCATCATCATAATGAGCTCAATGTGACTAAGGCGTTAGTCACGGGATCATGCATTGCGGTACGAGTAAAGAGACTTGCCGGTAACGAGATTGAACAAGGTATTGGGATACCGACGATCGAATCTCGGGCAAGTAACATACCGTTTGACAAAGGGAATTGCATACGGGATTGATTGGATCCTCGACACCGTGGTTCATCCGATGAGATCATCGTGGAACATGTGGGAACCAACATGGGTATCCAGATCCCGCTGTTGGTTATTGACCGGAGAGGCGTCTCGGTCATGTCTGCATGTCTCCCGAACCCGTAGGGTCTACACACTTAAGGTTCGGTGACGCTAGGGTTGTAGAGATATATGTATGCGGAAACCCGAAAGTTGTTCGGAGTCCCGGATGAGATCCCGGACGTCACGAGAGGTTCCGGAATGGTCCGGAGGTGAAGAATTATATATAGGAAGTCAAGTTTCGGGGGTTACCGGTATTGTACCGGGACCACCGGAAGGGTCCCGGGGGTCCACCGGGTGGGGCCACCTATCCCGGAGGGCCCCGTGGGCTGAAAGTGGAAGGGAACCAGCCCTTAGTGGGCTGGGGCGCCCCCCTTGGGCCTCCCCCCATGCGCCTAGGGTTGGGAACCCTAGGGGGGAGTTCCCCCTTGCCTTGGGGGGCAAGGCAACCCCTTCCCCCCCTTGTGGCCGCCGCCCCCCCTTGAGATCCCATCTCTTGGGGCCGGCGCCCCCCCAGGGGGCCTATATAAAGGGGGGAGGGAGGGCAGCAACCTACAGCCTTGGGCGCCTCCCTCCTCCCCTGCAACACCTCTCTCTCTCTCGCAGAAGCTCGGCGTAGCCCTGCCGGAGAACCGCTACATCCACCACCACGCCGTCGTGCTGTTGGATCTCCATCAACCTCTCCTTTCCCCTTGCTGGATCAAGAAGGAGGAGACGTTGCTGCACCGTACGTGTGTTGAACGCGGAGGTGCCATCCGTTCGGCACTCGGTCATCGATGATTTGGATCACGACGAGTACGACTCCGTCATCCACGTTCATTGGAAGGCTTCCGCTCGCGATCTACAAGGGTATGTAGATGCACTCCTTTCCCCTCGTTGCTAGTAGACTCCATAGATGCATCTTGGTGAGCGTAGGAAAATTTTAAAATTATGCTACGATTCCCAACACCTTTTTCTTTTAATGGTCGTCCTGCATAAAAATATTACAGGCCAGAGTAATTGTTCTTTTTAAAGAATAAAAATGTATCCATAAAAATTGACTGGACAAATTTCACCTGGTATGATTGGCCGGAATTTATCCACCACGGAGTTGATGATCACCTTGCCCCATCCCCCTTTTTTTCCAGCGGGGGTGCGTCAGCGAAGCGGGCGGTGACTTATGGCCACAGGGGTGAAGCGGCGACATGAGGCCAAAGCGGGGCGGCTCACGGCAAGTGCGGGTGAGCGAGCCACGGCGGCGGCAGAGTTGAGGCCGCACGGGGCGTTCTGTGACCCGGAGCAGAGGCGGAGTCGTGGCCACGCGGCAGAAGCGGAGGCGGCTCAGCTGCACGGTCAGAGCAGCGAGGAAGGTCCGCGAAGGCGGTTTGACGATGGTAACACAACCCACTCAGCCGTAGACGACCAGCGCCGCCTCGCCCTGCTTACCGTTGATAGTGCGATGCAAGCACAACCAAATAATTAGTATTTAAAAAATTTACTGTATGGTAGTAATACCTTGCAAGTTTCTTGAAAGCGAATCTGTATGCTTGATGTGAACAGAACTGCTCCCAGCGTCTTCTGCACCCTGGCTCAAGGTGCGCGGCAACAGGCGCTTAAGGCGAAGATGTCAGGCTAGTAGTGTGAAGTCTGTCAGGCTAGGCTGCGGAAGGCTGCAGCTCTGGAGTCTTTAGTCTCGCAACTTGCGTCCCCAACTTGTCTATCTGCTATCACATTGCATGTACATACAAGGAATAAACTGGATTTTCTTAATTTAGTACTCACGTACACAGCCATCCGAGTTTGAATCATATCTGTCTCAAATTTGACCGGCCAGTTTCCTTTGTCTCTTCGTGATGATGTATAACTCTCAACTCAACTAATCCATCACCCATAGGGAACCGTCCCAAAGCTAGCAGCTTTCGCTTGAACAAATCTGAGGCGTTCTATGGGAACTAGTACTAATTTTGAGGTTTGATGCAAACAGCCATCTAGCACGTCAATCCCTCCTCGAAACTTGAAACAGGGAGTAGCATCGACTCTGTAACGCAGCCGTCTTGGTTTGAAAAAACATGGCGGTAGTTTCTGGGTGATCCGGACACATACGGACAAACTCCTGCCTATCTCGATGTAACGCGCCATGCGCTGTCGCAGAAAAAATTTGATGTGTCCTCAGATTGACAGATCATCAGAGACACCTGTGGCGGCGCATAAGCCGTAACCCTAATTTCTTATGAACTTAATTTTTGTCCTCGTCAGTCCAACTGATTATTGTTGATGTAAACTCTTCATCGCCGGCTATTGCTCATCCGGTGGGTCGTGGCTTCTCGATCCTTAAAAAGATCCCTCCAAAAACTCAACACCACTGTGCGCAGGCCCCACGGTGGGTGCCAGCTGTCGTGGAATTGTCACGGCAGATGTCCTAGTGTGAGGACTTAGTCGTGAGACCAACGCATCTATGTGGTAGCTTGAGAGGGGTTGAGCGGAATCGAGAGACGCAACGCAAGACAAAGATTTAGACAGCTTCGGGCCCCGGGAAACATCATCCGGTAACAACCCTACATGCTGTTTGTGGCTAGGTCTCCTCATGAGGGAGCCGTCGGTAAACCGACTCTTTGTGTCTAGTCCTAGAGATTGTTTCTTCTTCCTTCTCCCTCTTTGGGGAGCCCTGCCCCTCCTTATATAAGTTAGAGGGGTGGGTTACATGTGGAGTTCTATTAGGATTAGGACTAGTCTACCTTCTAATACAAACCGGATACAAGTCTGGGTCTTGACTCCTTGTAAGGGAAATATTCCTCACGCCTTTCCTCTTAAACCGGCCCACCATAGTATGAACCGGCCTTCTGGGGCCTTGGGCCTTGTCATCCGTCTGACCCGCCCGCCGGGTCACCAGTGAGTCATAATGACCAGGCGGGTTGCTTGTAAACTGCCAGGTCAGGGCGGGTCGCCAGTAAATCGCCAAATGTCAGCGGGGTCTTCAAATAAACCGCCAAGTCCGACCGGGTTATACTTCCGGCCGGTTTACGCCGCGGGGTATATAGCCCCGACACTCGCCGATGCCTTCCTCCTCCAACAATACGTTCCTGCTCAACGCATCCATACTCGCCTCCATAGACGATATTGCAAACTAAATCGCCGTGACCAACCTTAGCTCTGATACCACTTGATGAGGCACGGACTAGCGAGATGCTAATTCATGCGTGTAGACGGCCCGACCTTTCACAGCGATGCAAGATCAGTAGTCCTTTCCCCGTTTCCAACTCGCAACCTCCAATAACAATCTCTACCCGTGCACGAACAGTACACGAACAAAGATAATGACCCCCTCGGATCAGCACGTAGGCGTCGATGTGATGATCAACCCTCCGTCGCTAGTAATTTCCTCGATGGGGAAATCACAGAAAATACTCAAGATTGGATCGCCCCAAAATTGGACGTTTTCTGAACCTTGTTCATAACTCACGAATAAAACTCAAAACTCCCCTACTTTGGCCGTCTCTAGCCTATTAGATAGGCTACGCACATATTACGTGACACGCCTAACTAACCCAAATTGACACGGACTCTCCTTTCCTATCTAAACTAATCATGGTTTTTATTCTAAATGATTCGACCACGTTGATCTCCTAGATTCTCTCACCAAACAAAAACTGAACGCACAAGACCTGGACTCCATCAAATATTCACGTTGCTTCTAGGTAGACTTAACTTTTAAGTACCTAAATCTATACGTATTGGAATGGATCCAATAAAAATCCGGCATGGAGGCGTCCGAAACCCGGGCATTATTTCTTCTGGCTTTGGTTCCTCAACGCTTGCACGGGCTGGCTTCTTCCTCCATATTTGTTTTGTCTTCTTAGGTGGTTTTGTTGGTCGGTCTCTACAGCGGATCTTTCTTACTTGCCGGTCTCTTTGCTTCTGTTCTAGTCGCCTCGCATATACAGTATAGCTAGGTACATAATCTGCTGTCTTAGCAATCCTCGAACCACAAAGCACACGCAACTTGTCATCCTTTCCACGACTAAGGTGTATTTTGTTTAGCTCTCTCAGCTTGTCCTCCCCTACGGCCACATAGTTGTCATCTGTCAATGTGTTTGATATGTGCATGTCCGCATCATGAAGAACACCAAGCGAAATTAGATTCCTCCTTAGCCTTGGCACATGCCTGACTCCCCGAAGCATCCGCTCAACTCCGTCAAACATCCTGATTTTGATGTCACCTACTCCAGCAACACGATAACCTGTGTCATCGCCCACATAGGCTAAACCAAACTCACCGGACTTGTACAAAGAGAACCGCTCTCTGTTGGGCGTCGCATGAAAAGAGCAAGCTGAATCCAACATCCACGCTTCAGCTTTTGTTGACCGCATGTTTGATACTATGAGAACATCACTACTGTTGTCTGAGTTATCACCACGAGTAGCCGCATTAGCACTTGCCCCACCATTCAGTTATGGGCATTCCCTCTTTACATGTCCCCAGTCCTTGCACCTCTAGCACTACACATTTTTCTTCTTTTTCTTCTGCGTCTCTTGTCCCTTCCTGAGCTGATAACCTTTAAATGCCAACCCCAAATCTTGAGTACTCTCCTCAGTAGCATTATTTTGCTTCCTCAACTCATGTCCAAGCAACGCTGTAGTGACTTCCTTATTATTGACGGTTGTCTTTCCATGTGTCAATGTAATGACCAAATGCTCATAGGACGGTGGCAACGAAACAAGAAGAAGTAGTGCCTTATCCTCGTCCTCAATCTTCACATCCAGACGCGCTAGATCCGTGACCAACTGATTAAAGGCATTCACATGCTCCACAAGATCCGACCCCTCCTGCATCTTCAGCCCATAGAACTTTTGCTTCAAATACAGCTTATTGGTCGCTGACTTGGACATATAATGATTTGCCAACTTGTCCCAAATTCCCTTAGGAGTATCTTCGTCCATGACATTATACATGACCTGATCCGCAAGACAAAGCCGTATGGTAGCGGCCGCCTGCACTTGCATATCCTCCCACGCATCATTGTCAACCTTGGCCGGCTTCGTCTCCTGCAAACCCTTCAAGATTCCCTGCTACGCCAGAATTTCCTTGACTCTTGTCTGCCATAGACCGAAGTTACCCGTGCCATCGAATTTCTCCACATCAAACCTGGTGAATCCCGGCGCCATGCCGAGCCGCGATCTAACCGACCTGTTGCGGCCGGTCTGACCGCCCTTGTTTTCTTCTGTGACTTTCTCACAAAAAGTTCACTGATCCCGTATTCCTCGTCTGAAGCCACGCCGCAGTCCGCGATCTACCAAGAAATCTGACTTGCACAACCTTTTGTCCGCCCTTCAGAAAATTCATGTGAAGCCTTTAACAGTAACGCACTGATGAATCTCGCTCTCCGCCAAAACTAGCCGCTTCACCTTTTCCCTGAACCTGCAGACGATTTTCTGTGCGTCCGCTGCCTCGTCGTTCCCAGCCATTTATTACCTGTTGGTACACCCGGCCTTGCTTTTCCTTTTCTCACACGGAAATTGAGTCCAAGTATTCCACGGCCTGCGTCAATTCCTTGATCCCAGTCCAGAACCAACCGTCATGGACCCAACATGCACACACAAAGGATCTCCAGAACCGTACACGCATCCAACAGTGCGCCTTCCATGCCCAGACCAGGCACTAGTCCTGCCATCACGGTTCAGCACCGCTCCACGTACACGTACACACCTTCTTTTTGAATAGTTTGGATTGCTTACCACATGTGTCACGTGGTACATACACACCTTCTTTCAAATCCAAACCGACATGCATGCTTGCTAATCTTCTGGACTCTTTCCTTGCGCGTTGCACGCCGCATGGTGTCCTGCTGATGCACGTGCCCAGCGCGGCTGTCTCGCGTAGCCTGCCGCACACGGAGACCAACTGTCGTACGCCGAGCAGCCGTCCCGCGTACCCTGCCGTGGCTTTTCTTCCCTCGATCTGATCACCTCGGAAAAACTCGCCGCTAATCTCGACGAACAACTAAAGTCGTCTCTGATCTTGGTTCTTCGCCAGCGATCTGTAACTTGCCTTGTCGCGCGCACACCGTACGCCAACCCTGCTGAAACAGACGCCACCTTGCGCATCATCCGTGCACGAGCCGTGTCGTACCCTGGCCACCCGCGTTGCCAACACACTCCGTCCGCAGTGCCGCGATGCCGCCCTTGTACAACACCGAGCGCATCATCTCGATGCTCTCACATTCCGATCTATCCGGCCGTCCCCCACGTCTGGTCACCGGTCTGATCGCGAGCCGAATCTGTCGCCTCCGCGACGTCTTCAACAGCCACTACGCCGGTCCGATCGCCACGTCTAGCAAATCCTTACCGACTGGAGCCCATCGAACGGTCCAGGCCTCCTGCCCGAAGTGTCCGACACCACCGACCGCATCCGCAATCGCCGCCATGCTCCACCTTGCGCCAATCGGACGTTCCCTGGCACCCGTCGAGCATGATCCTTGTACCTCCGGATGATCTTCCGCATAGCCTTCTCGCAACCTTGCTCATGATACCACTTATTAGAATAAAACGCTAATGCAAGATCATAGACGACACATCAAGGCACGATATTTGTTAACGAGGTTCACCGATATGGCTACATCCCCGGGGCATGACTACGGGCACTCCTCCCCAAGATACCGCAACACCAAGCCGTCGACTCCTCCGCGTACCTGTTGCTATCAAGTCGTCATGGGTTACAACGTGTGGTGCCCCTCCGTATATAAGAGGCCTAGAATACAAGTGTCCGACTCCTACACAACTCATACCTAACCACACAAATTACAACTCCAAGTCCACGTAACCCCTTGCGTACATAATATATTCGACACAAATATAACAGACCAAATGAAAACATTTGTATTTTGGGCATATTTTTCACTAATAACGATACAGGATTAAAATAAAACTAGTCTACGGCCGGCGCCGATCGATATCCATTCTGATAACATGGATACCCTTAACTAGTCTACTGCCGACCGCGGCAGATCTCCATTGTCGTCCCCATGTCCAGCAGCCGTGAGCCTCAGAGATATATGCTTCAGCGCAAAGGTCAGCTCGCTTTCCCACCGCTCATCGAAGTGGAACCGCTGGCTGATACTTCAGCCGGAGGGGAAGGCTCCTTACGCTGCACGGACCAAAGTTGATTTTTGGGTGAGGGACGATGTTGGCTTGCAAGAGGGCAAGACACCGGCTGTGTACGCTGGCGTCGCCTGGGCGGTGGCCTTGAAGGGACCCAAGAGGCGGTGGACTCCCGTGTTCTACTTCTCCTCGATGATGGCAGTGGGCACGGATGTGCGAGCCGCCACCTCGTCGATGTCCCCGCAGCCATCTTCTTTCTTTACCGGCAACGCGCGGTCGCAGGCACGGGAGGTGTGGTAGGACACGACGTCGTTCACGGCAGTAACGATGCACGTGCCACCATGATCCCCCTGTGCCGGCCTGGAGCAACTCGCCACTCCTCCGCGAGCTGGCTTGGAGCGACGACTTGATTCGTCAGGCTTGGAGGTAGAGCAGCGAGCTGCATCACTCGTATTCGGCGGTCTTAGCGGGCCACCCAGCTGGCTTTTATGCCGACTGCTATTCCTACTCGTCGGATGCCATCAAAAAGACGTATAGGTTCTCCGACAACTCCATATGTCGGCGGCGGAAGGAAGGAGAAGGTGGGAGAAAAATGCAGGAATTGGGCACAGAGTGGCGGCGGCTGGAAGAAGAGACTAGGGATTTTGGCATGGAAACAATGCGGGTTGCTACAAAAATGCGGGCTCCGCCTTCCTTTTGGGTGGGCCATGGGGCAGCGAGCGACGTTTCACATGTTCAAACTCCTGCAAAACTCCCCAAGTTTGATTCTGGTTTGCGGGAGAAAGCACGTCCGGACCGCTCGGCGGACCGATACAAGCCCGCGTTGGATGGCTACCGCTTTCTTGACATCTAGTGTTGGGAAAGGTAGCATGCAATTTAAAAAAGAATCCTACGCTCACGCAAGATCTATCTAGGAGATGCATAGGAACGAGAGGGGGAAAGTGTGTCCACGTACCCTCGTAGACCGAAAGCTGAAGCGTTTGACAACGCGGTTGATGTAGTCGAACTTCTCGTTCCGACCGATCAAGCACCGAACGTACGACACCTCCGAGTTCTGCACACTTTTGATACGTCTCCAACGTATCTATAATTTTTTATTGCTCCATGCTATCTTATCTTCTGTTTTGGACATTATTGGGCTTTATTATACACTTTTATATTATTTTTGGGACTAACCTATTAACCGGAGGCCTAGCCCAGAATTGTTGTTTTCTGCCTATTTCAGAGTTTCGCAAAAAAGAATATCAAACGGAGTCCAAACGGAATGAAACCTTCGGGAACGTGATTTTTGGAACGAACGTGATCCAGAGGACTTGGACCCTACATCAAGAAAGCTACCAGGAAGCCACGAGGTAGGGGGCGCGCCTACCCCCCTGGGCGCGCCCTCCACCCACGTGGGCCCCATGTTGCTCCACCGACGTACTCCTTCCTCCTATATATACCTACGTACCCCCAAACGATCAGAGACGGAGCCAAAAACCTAATTCCACCGCCGTAACCTTCTGTACCCGTGAGATCCCATCTTGGGGCCTGTTCCGGAGCTTTGCCGGAGGGAGCATCGATCACGGAAGGCTTCTACATCAACACCATAGCCTCTTCGATGAAGTGTGAGTAGTTTACCTCAGACCTTCGGGTCCATAGTTATTAGCTAGATGGCTTCCTCTCTCTTTTTGGATCTCAATACAATGTTCTCCCCCTCTTTTGTGGAGATCTATTCGATGTAATCTTCTTTTGCGGTGTGTTTGTTGAGACCGATGAATTGTGGGTTTATGATCAAGTTTATCTATGAACAATATTTGAATCTTCTGAATTCTTTTATGTATGATTGGTTATCTTTGCAAGTCTCTTCGAATTATCAGTTTGGTTTGGCCTACTAGATTGATCTTTCTTGCAATGGGAGAAGTGCTTAGCTTTGGGTTCAATCTTGCGGTGTCCTTTCCCAGTGACAGTAGGGGCAGCAAGGCACGTATTGTATTGTTGCCATCGAGGATAACAAGATGGGGTTTATATCATATTGCATGAGTTTATCCCTCTACATCATGTCATCTTGCTTAAAGCGTTACTCTGTTCTTATGAACTTAATACTCTAGATGCATGCTGGATAGCGGTCGATGTGTGGAGTAATAGTAGTAGATGCAGGCAGGAGTCGGTCTACTTGTTCGGACGTGATGCCTATATACATGATCATACCTAGATATTCTCATAACTATGCTCAATTCTGTCAATTGCTCAACAGTAATTTGTTCACCCACCGTAAATACTTATGCTCTCGAGAGAAGCCACTAGTGAAACCTATGGCCCCCGGGTCTATTTTCCATCATATTAATCTTCCAACACTTAGCTATTTCCGTTGCCTTTTATTTTACTTTGCATCTTTATCACAAAAATACCAAAAATATTATCTTATCAGATCTCACTCTCATAAGTGACCGTGTAGGGATTGACAACCCCTTATCGCGTTGGTTGCGAGGATTTATTTGTTTGTGTAGGTGCGAGGGACTCGTGTGTAGCCTCCTACTGGATTGATACCTTGGTTCTCAAAAATGAGGGAAATACTTATGCTACTTTGCTGCATCACCCTTTCCTCTTCAAGGGAAAACCAACGCAGTGCTCAAGAGGTAGCAAGAAGGATTTCTGGCGCCGTTGCCGGGGAGGTCTACGCAAAAGTCAACATACCAAGTACCCATCACAAACCCTTATCTCCCGCATTACATTATTCGCCATTTGCCTTTCGTTTTCCTCTCCCCCACTTCACCCTTGCCGTTTTATTTGCCCTCTCTTTTTCGTTCGCCTCTTTTTTGCTTGCTTCTTGTTTGCTCGTGTGTTGGATTGCTTGCTTGTCACGATGGCTCAAGATAATACCAAATTATGTGACTTTACCAATACCAACAATAATGATTTCCTTAGCACTCTGATTGCTCCTCTTACCGATACTGAATCTTGTGAAATCAATGCTGCTTTGTTGAATCTTGTCATGAAAGATCAATTCGCCGGCCTTCCTAGTGAAGATGCTGCTACTCATCTAAATAGCTTCGGTGATTTGTGTGATATGCAAAAGAAGAAAGATGTTGACAATGATATTGTTAAATTGAAGCAATTTCCTTTTTTGCTTAGAGATCGTGCTAAAGCTTGGTTTTCGTCTTTGCCTAAAAATAGTATTGATTCTTGGAATAAGTGCAAAGATGCTTTTATCTCTAAGTATTTTCCTCCCGCTAAGATTATCTCTCTTAGAAACGATATTATGAATTTTAAGCAACTTGATCATGAACATGTTGCACAAGCTTGGGAGAGGATGAAATTAATGATACGTAATTGCCCCACACATGGTTTGAATTTGTGGATGATTATACAAAAATTTATGCCGGATTGAATTTTGCTTCTAGAAATCTTTTAGATTCGGCCGCGGGAGGCACTTTTATGGAAATCACTTTAGGAGAAGCTACTAAACTCCTAGATAATATTATGGTTAATTATTCTCAATGGCACACTGAAAGATCTACTAATAAAAAAGTGCATGCGATAGAAGAAATTAATGTTTTGAGTGGAAAGATGGATGAACTTATGAAATTATTTGCTACTAAGAGTGTTTCTTCTGATCCTAATGATATGCCTTTGTCTACTTTGATTGAGAATAATAATGAATCTTTGGATGTAAATTTTGTTGGTAGGAATAATTTTGGTAACAACGCGTATAGAGGAAACTTTAATCCTAGGCCTTATCCTAGTAATTCCTCTAATAATTATGGTAATTCCTACAACAATTCTTATGGAAATTTTAATAAGATGCCCTCTGAATTTGAGACTAGTGTTAAGGAATTTATGAATTCGCAAAAGAATTTCAATGCTTTGCTTGAAGAAAAATTGCTTAAAGTTGATGAATTGGCTAGGAACGTTGATAGAATTTCTCTTGATGTTGATTCCTTGAAACTTAGATCTATTCCACCTAAGCATGATATCAATGAGTCTCTCAAAGCCATGAGAATTTCCATTGACGAGTGCAAAGAAAGAACCGCTAGGATGCGTGCTAAGAAAGATTGCTTTATAAAAGCGTGTTCTTCTAATTTTTATGAAAACAAAGATGAAGATCTAAAAGTTATTGATGTGTCCCCTATTAAATCTTTGTTTTGCAATATGAATCTTGATAATGATGGGACTGAATATGATCCACCTTTACCTAGAAGGCGTTCCAGAAATTCGGAGTTTTTAGATCTTGATGCTAAAATTGATAAAAGTGGGATTGAAGAGATCAAAACATTAGATATTAATGAACCCACTATTTTGGATTTCAAGGAATTTAATTATGATAGCTGCTCTTTGATAGATTGTATTTCCTTGTTGCAATCCGTGCTAAATTCTCCTCATGCTTATAGTCAAAATAAAGCCTTTACCAAACATATCGTTGATGCTTTGATGCAATCTTACGAAGAAAAACTTGAGTTGGAAGTTTCTATCCCTAGAAAACTTTATGATGAGTGGGAACCTACTATTAAAAATTAAGATTAAAGATCATGAATGCTATGCTTTGTGTGATTTGGGTGCTAGTGTTTCCACGATTCCAAAAACTTTGTGTGATTTGCTAGGTTTCCGTGATTTTGATGATTGCTCTTTAAACTTGCACCTTGCGGATTCCACTATTAAGAAACCTATGGGAAGAATTAATGATGTTCTTATTGTTGCAAATAGGAACTATGTGCCCGTAGATTTTATCGTTCTTGACATAGATTGCAATCCTTCATGTCCTATTATTCTTGGTAGACCTTTCCTTAGAACGATTGGTGCAATCATTGATATGAAGGAAGGGAATATTAGATTCCAATTTCCATTAAAGAAAGGCATGGAACACTTCCCTAGGAAGAAAATAAAATTACCATATGAATCTATTATGAGAGCCACTTATGGATTGCCTACCAAAGATGGCAATACCTAGATCTATCCTTGCTATTATGCCTAGCTAGGGGCGTTAAACGATAGCGCTTGTTGGGAGGCAACCCAATTTTATTTTTAGTTTTTTTGCTTTTTGCTTCTGTTTAGGAATAAATATTTGTTCTAGCCTCTGGTTAGATGTGTTTTTATGTTTTAATTAGTGTTTGTGCCAAGTTAAACCTATAGGATCTTCTTGGATGATAGTTATTTGATCTTGCAGAAAATTCCAGAAACTTTCTGTTCACGAAAATAATTGTTAAAAATCACCAGAACGTGATAAAATATTGATTCCAATTGCTTCTGATCAATAAACAAATTCTCTAGGTCGTCCTATTTTGGCTGATTTTTTGGAGTTCCAGAAGTTTGCGTTAGTTACAGATTACTACAGACTGTTCTGTTTTTGACAGATTCTGTTTTTCGTGTGTTGTTTGCTTATTTTGATGAATCTATGGCTAGTAAAAGAGTTTATAAACCATAGAGAAGTTGGAATACAGTAGGTTTAACACCAATATAAATAAAGAATGAGTTCATTACAGTACCTTGAAGTGGTCTTTTGTTTTCTTTCGCTAACGGAGCTCACGAGATTTTCTGCTGAGTTTTGTGTTGTGAAGTTTTCAAGTTTTGGGTGAAAGATTTGATGGATTATGGAACAAGGAGTGGCAAGAGCCTAAGCTTGGGGATGCCCATGGCACCCCCAAGATAATCTAAGGACACCTAAAAGCCAAAGCTTGGGGATGCCCCGGAAGGCATCCCCTCTTTCGTCTACTTCCATCGGTAACTTTACTTGGAGCTATATTTTTATTCACCACATGATATGTGTTTTGCTTGGAGCGTCTTGTATGATTTGAGTCTTTGCTTTTTAGTTTACCACAATCATCTTTGCTGTACACACCTTTTGAGAGAGACACACATGATTCGGAAATTATTAGAATACTCTATGTGCTTCACTTATATCTTTTGAGTTATATAGTTTTTGCTCTAGTACTTCACTTATATCTTTTAGAGCACGGTGGTGGATTTGTTTTATAGAAACTATTGATCTCTCATGCTTCACTTAGATTATTTTGAGAGTCTTAAATAGCATGGTAATTTGCTTAAATAATCCTAATATGCTAGGTATTCAAGAATAGTAAAAACTTTCTTATGAGTGTGTTGAATACTAAGAGAAGTTTGATGCTTGATGATTGTTTTGAGACATGGAGGTAGTAATATTAAAGTTGTGCTAGTTGAGTAGTTGTGAATTTGAGAAATACTTGTGTTGAAGTTTGCAAGTCCCGTAGCATGCACGTATGGTAAACGTTATGTAACAAATTTGAAACATGAGGTGTTCTTTGATTGTCCTCCTTATGAGTGGCGGTCGGGGACGAGCGATGGTCTTTTCCTACCAATCTATCCCCCTAGGAGCATGCGCGTAGTGCTTGGTTTTTGATGACTTGTAGATTTTTGCAATAAGTATGTGAGTTCTTTATGACTAATGTTGAGTCCATGGATTATACGCACTCTCACCTTTCCATCATTGCTAGCCTCTTCGGTACCGTGCATTGCCCTTTCTCACATTGAGAGTTGGTGCAAACTTCGCCGGTGCATCCAAACCCCGTGATATGATACGCTCTTTCACACATAAACCTCCTTATATCTTCCTCAAAACAGCCACCATACCTACCTATTATGGCATTTCCATAGCCATTCCGAGATATATTGCCATGCAACTTTCCACCATTCCGTTTATCATGACACGTTCATCATTGTCATATTGCTTTGCATGATCATGTAGTTGACATAGTATTTGTGGCAAAGCCACCGTTCATAATTCTTTCATACATGTCACTCTTGGTTCATTGCATATCCCGGTACACCGCCGGAGGCATTCATATAGAGTCATACTTTGTTCTAGTATCGAGTTGTAATCATTGAGTTGTAAATAAATAGAAGTGTGATGATCATCATTTTCTAGAGCATTGTCCCAAGTGAGGAATAAAAAAAAGAGAAAGGCCATAAAAAAAGAGAAGAGAAGGCCCAAAAAAATGAGAGAAAAAGAGAGAAGGGACAATGTTACTATCCTTTTACCACACTTGTGCTTCAAAGTAGCACCATGATCTTCATGATAGAGAGTCTCTTGTTTTGTCACTTTCATATACTAGTGGGAATTTTTCATTATAGAACTTGGCTTGTATATTCCAACAATGGGCCTCCTCAAGTGCCCTAGGTCTTCGTGAGCAAGCAAGTTGGATGCACACCCACTTAGTTTCTTTTGTTGAGCTTTCATATATTTATAGCTCTAGTGCATCCGTTGCATGGCAATCCCTACTCCTTGCATTAACATCAATCGATGGGCATCTCCATAGCTCATTGATTAGCCTCGTTGATGTGAGACTTTCTCCCTTTTTGTCTTCTCCACATAACCCCCATCATCATATTCTATTCCACCCATAGTGCTATATCCATGGCTCACGCTCATGTATTGCGTGAAGGTTGAAAAAGTTTGAGATTACTAAAGTATGAAACAATTGCTTGGCTTGTCATCGGGGTTGTGCATGATGAGAGCATTCTTGTGTGACGAAAATGGAGCATGACTAAACTATATGATTTTGTAGGGATGAACTTTCTTTGGCCATGTTATTTTGAGAGGACATAATTGCTTAGTTAGTATGCTTGAAGTATTATTATTTTTATGTCAATATTGAACTTTTATCTTGAATCTTTCGGATCTGAATATTCATACCACAATTAAGAAGAATTACATTGAAATTATGCCAAGTAGCATTCCACATCAAAAATTCTGTTTTTATCATTTACCTACTCGAGGACGAGCAGGAATTAAGCTTGGGGATGCTTGATACGTCTCCAATGTATCTATAATTTTTGATTGCTCCATGCTATATTATCTTCTGTTTTGGACATTATTGGGCTTTATTATACACTTTTATATTATTTTTGGGACTAACCTATTAACCGGAGGCCCAGCCCAGAATTGCTGTTTTTTGCCTATTTCAGAGTTTCGCAGAAAAAGAATATCAAACGGAGTCCAAACGGAATGAAACCTTCGGGAACGTGATTTTCGGAACGAACGTGATCCAGAGGACTTGGGCCCTACGTCAAGAAAGCTACCAGGAAGCCACGAGGTAGGGGGCGCGCCTACCCCCCTGGGCGCGTCCTCCACCCTCGTGGGCCCCATGTTGCTCCACCGACGTACTCCTTCCTCCTATATATACCTACGTACCCCCAAACGATCAGATACGGAGCCAAAAACCTAATTCCACCGCCGCAACCTTCTGTACCCGTGAGATCCCATCTTGGGGCCTGTTCCGGAGCTCCGCCGGAGGGGGCATCGATCACGGAGGGCTTCTACATCAACACCATAGCCTCTCCGATGAAGTGCGAGTAGTTTACCTCAGACCTTCGGGTCCATAGTTATTAGCTAGATGGCTTCCTCTCTCTTTTTGGATCTCAATACAATGTTCTCCCCCTCTCTTGTGGAGATCTATTCGATGTAATCTTCTTTTGCGGTGTGTTTGTTGAGACCGATGAATTGTGGGTTTATGATCAAGTTTATCTATGAACAATATTTGAATCTTCTGAATTCTTTTATGTATGATTCGTTATCTTTGCAAGTCTCTTCGAATTATCAGTTTGGTTTGGCCTACTAGATTGGTCTTTCTTGCAATGGGAGAAGTGCTTAGCTTTGGGTTCAATCTTGAATCTTGCGGTGTCCTTTCCCAGTGACAGTAGGGGCAGCAAGGCACGTATTGTATTGTTGCCATCGAGGATAACAAGATGGGGTTTATATCATATTGCATGAGTTTATCCCTCTACATCATGTCATCTTGCTTAAAGCGTTACTCTGTTCTTATGAACTTAATACTCTAGATGCATGCTGGATAGCCGTCGATGTGTGGAGTAATAGTAGTAGATGTAGGCAGGAGTCGGTCTACTTGTTTCGGATGTGATGCCTATATACATGATCATACCTAGATATTCTCATAACTATGCTCAATTCTGTCAATGCTCAATAGTAATTTGTTCACCCACCGTAAATACTTATGCTCTCGAGAGAAGCCACTAGTGAAACATATGGCCCCCGGGTCTATTTTCCATCATATTAATCTTCCAACACTTAGCTATTTCCGTTGCCTTTTATTTTATTGCATCTTTATCACAAAAATACCAAAAATATTATCTTATCATATCTACCGGATCTCACTCTCGTAAGTGACCGTGTAGGGATTGACAACCCCTTATCACGTTGGTTGCGAGGATTTATTTGTTTGTGTAGGTGTGAGGGACTCGTGTGTAGCCTCCTACTGGATTGATACCTTGGTTCTCAAAAACTGAGGGAAATACTTACGCTACTTTGCTGCATCACCCTTTCCTCTTCAAGGGAAACCAACGCAGTGCTCAAGAGGTAGCAACTTTCAGCTCGACGATGTCCCTCGAACTCTTGATCCAGCAAAGTGTCGAGGGAGAGTTCCGTCAGCATGAGGGCGTGGTGACGGTGATGGTGAAGTGATCCGCACAGGGCTTCGCCTCAGCACTACGTGAATATGACCGGAGCCATAAACTGTGGAGGGGGGCACTGCACATGGCTGGGAATCAATGTTGTGTGTTCTAGCGGTGCCCTCCCCACATATATATAGGTGGGAGAGGGACATGGGCTGCAAGGGGCGCCCAAATTAGGAGTAATCCTACTTTGGGCGCCTCTTCCAAGTCATCCTCCCCCCTTCCATATCCATCGGAGGGGGAAGGAAAGAGAGGGGGGAGGAGAAGGAAAGGGGGAGGCCGAATCCTCCCCTTTCCTTCTCCCTTCCCTTCCTTTCCTTCTCCTATTCGGCCTATAGGGGGCGCACCAGCCCCTTTTGGGGCTAGTCTGTCCAACTCTTGGCCCATTAGTCCCATATAGCTTGCCGGGGTTTGCCCGGAACCCCTTCCGGTGACCCGATACATACCCGGTACCCCCAGAACACTTTCGGTGTCCGAATACTATCGTCCTATATATGAATATTTACCTCTCGACCATTTCGAGACCCCACGTCATGTCTGTGATCTCATCCGGGACTCTGAACAATCTTCGATCACCAAAACACAAACTCGTAATACAAATCGTCATCGAACGTTAAGCGTGCGGACCCTACGGGTTCGATAACTATGTAGACATGACCGAGACACATCTCCGATCAATAACCAACAGCGGAACGTGGATGCTCATATTGGTTCCTACATATTCTACGAAGATCTTTATCGGCCAAACCGCAATAACAACATACGTTATTCCTTTGTCATCGGCATGTTATTTGCCCAAGATTCGATCGTCGGTATCTTCATACCTAGTTCAATCTCGTTACCGGCAAGTCTCTTTACTCGTTTCATAATACATCATCCCGCAACTAACTCATTAGTCACATTGCTTGCAAGGCTTATCATGATGTGCATTACCGAGAGGGCCCACAGATACCTCTCCCATACTCGGAGTGACAAATCCTAATCTCGATCTATGCCAACCCAACAAACACCTTCGGAGATACCTGTAGAGCATCTTTATAATCACCCAGTTACGTTGTGACATTTGATAGCACACAAGGTATTCCTCTGGTATCCGGGAGTTGCATAATCACATAGTCAAAGGAATATGTATAAGTCATGAAGAAAGCAAGAGCAATAAAACTTAACGATCAACATGCTAAGCTAACGGATGGGTCTTGTCCATCACATCATTCTCCTAATGATGTGATCCCATTTATCAAATAACAACACATGTCTATGGTTAGGAAACTTAACCATCTTTGATTAACGAGCTAGTCTAGTAGAGGCTTACTAGGGACATTGTGTTTTGTCTATGTATCCACACATGTATCAAGTTTCCGGTTAATACAATTCTAGCATGAATAATAAACATTTATCATGATATAAGGAAATATAAATAACAAATTTATTATTGCCTCTAGGGCATATTTCCTTCAGTCTCCCACTTGCACTAGAGTCAATAATCTAGTTCACACCGCCATGTGATTTAACACCAATAGTTCACATCACCATGTGATTAACACCCATAGTTCACATCGCCATGTGACCAACACCCAAAGGGTTTACTAGAGTCAATAATCTAATTCACATCGCCATGTGATTAACACCCAAAGAGTATTAAGGTGTGATTATGTTTTGCTTGTGAGAGAAGTTTAGTCAACGGGTCTGCCACATTCAGATCCGTATGTATTTTGCAAATTTCTATGTCTACAATGCTCTGCATGGAGCTACTCTAGCTAATTGCTCCCACTTTCAATATGTATCCAGATTGAGACTCAGAGTCATCCAGATCGGTGTTAAAGCTTGAGTCGACGTAACTCTTTATGATGGACTCTTTATCACCTCCATAACCGAGAAATATTTCCTTAGTCCTCTAAGGATAATTTTGACCATTGTCCAGTGATCTACTCCTGGATCACTATTGTACACCTTTGCCAAACTCGTGGCAAGGTACACAATAGGTCTGGTATACAGCATGGCATACTTTATAGAACCTATGGTTGAGGCATAGGGAATGACTTTCATTCTCTCTCTATCTTCTGTCATGGTCAGATTTTGAGTCTTACTCAACTTCATACCTTACAACTCAGGCAAGAACTCCTTCTTTGACTGATCCATTTTGAACTCCTTCAAAATCTTATCAAGGTATGTACTCATCGAAAGTCTTATCAAGCGTCTTGATCTATCTTTATAGATCTTGATGCCCAATATGTAAGTAGCTTCACCGAGGTCTTTCTTTGAAAAACTCCTTTCAAACACTCCTTTATGCTTTCCAAAAAATTCTACATCATTTCCGATCAACAATATGTCATTCACATATACTTATCAGAAAGGCTGTAGTGCTCCCACTCACTTTCTAGTAAATACAAGCTTCACCACAAGTCTGTATAAAACAATATGCTTTGATCAACTCATCAAAGCGTATATTCCAACTCCGAGATGCTTGCACCAGTCCATAGATGAATCGCTGGAGCTTGCACACTTTGTTAGCACCTTTAGGATTGAGAAAACCTTCTGGTTGCATCATATACAACTCTTCTTTAATAAATCCATTAAGTAATGTAGTTTTGACATCCATTTGCTAGATTTCATAAAATGCGGCAATTGCTTACATGATTCGGACAGACTTCAAGCATCGATACGAGTGAGAAAATCTCATCGTAGTCAACACCTTCAACTTGTCGAAAACCTTTTGCGACAATTCGAGCTTTGTAGATAGTAACACTACTATCAGCGTCCATATTCCTCTTGAATATCCATTTATTCTCAATGGCTCACCGACCATCGGGCAAGTCAATCGAAGTCCATACTTTGTTCTCATACATGGATCATATCTCAGATTTCATGGCCTCAAGCCACTTATGAGAATCTGGGCTCATCATCGCTTCCTCATAGTTCGTAGATTCATCATGGTCTAGTAACATGACTTCGAGAATAGGATTACCGTGCCACTCTGGTGCGGAACGTGCTCTGGTTGACCTACAAGGTTCGGTAGTAACTTGATCCGAATTTTCATGATCATTATCATTAGCTTCCTCACTAGTTGGTGCAGGCATCACAGGAATGGTTTTCTGTGATGAGCTACTTTCCAATTCGAGAGAAGGTACAATTACCTCATCAAGTTCTACTTTCCTCCCACTCACTTCTTTCGAGAGAAACTCCTTCTCTAGAAATGATCCATTCTTAGCAACAAAGATATTGCCTTCGGACCTGTGATAGAAGGTGTACCCAACAGTTTCTTTTGGGTATCCTATGAAGACGCACTTCTCCGATTTGGGTTTGAGCTTATCAGGCTGAAGCTTTTTCACATAAGCATCACAACCCCAAACTTTAAGAAACAACAGCTTAGGTTTCTCGCTAAACCACAGTTCATATGGTGTTGTCTCAACGGATTTAGACGGTGCCCTATTTAACGTGAATGCAGTTGTCGCTAATATATAACCCCAAAACGAGAGTGGTAAATCGGTAAGAGACATCATAGATCGCACCATATCCAATAAAGTACGTTTACGACGTTCGGACACACCATTATGCTGTGGTGTTCCAGGTGGCGTGGGTTGTGAAACTATTCCACATTGTTTTAAATGAAGGCCAAACTCGTAACTCAAATATTCGCCTCTGCGATCAGATCGTAGAAACTTTATTTTCTTGTTACGATGATTCTCCACTTAACTCTGAAATTCTTTGAACTTTTCAAATGTTTCAAACTTTTGTTTCATTAAGTAGATATACCCATATCTGCTCAAATCATCTGTGAAGGTCAGAAAATAACAATACCCGCCGCGTGCCTCAACACTCATTGGACCGCATACATCGGTATGTATTATTTCCTATAAGTCATTGGCTCGCTCCATTGTTTCGGAGAATGCAGTTTTAGTCATCTTGCCTATGAGGCATGGTTCGCAAGTATCAAATGATTCATAATCAAGTGATTCCAAAAGTCCATCCGCATGGAGTTTCTTCATGCGCTTTACACCAATATGACCTAAACGGCAGTGCCACAAGTATGTTGCACTATCATTATTAACTTTGCATATTTTGGCATCAATATTATGAATATGTGTATCACTAGGATCAAGATTCAATAAACCATTTACATTGGGTGTATGACCATAGAAGGTTTTATCCATGTAAACAGAACAACAATTATTCTCTGACTTAAATGAATAATCGTATCGCAATAAACATGATCCAATCATAATCATGCTCAATGCAAACACCAAATAACATTTATTTTGGTCCAACACTAATCTCGAAGGTAGAGGGAGTGTGTGATGGTGATCTTATCAACCTTGGAATCACTTCCAACACACATCGTCACCTCGCCCTTAACTAGTCTCTGTTCATTTTGCATTCATTTTGCAATTCCCGTTTCGAGTTACTAATCTTAGCAACTGAACCGGTATCAAATACCCTGTGGTTACTATGAACACTAGTAAAGTACACATCAATAGAATGTATATCAAATATACCTTTGTTGACTTTGCCATCCTTCTTATCCGCCAAGTATTTGGGATAGTTATGCTTCCAGTGATCATTTCCTTTGTAGTAGAAGCACTCAGTTTCAGGCTTAGGTCTAGCTTTGGGTTTCTTCACGGGAGTGGCAACTTGATTGCCATTCTTTCTTGAAGTTCCCTTTCTTTTCCTTTGCCCCTTCTCTTGAAACTAGTGGTCTTGTTAACCATCAACACTTGATGCTCTTTCTTGATTTATACCTTCGTCGATTTTAGCATCGCGAAGAGCTCGGGAATCGTTTTCGTCATCCCTTGCATATTATAGTTCATCATGAAGTTCCAGTAACTTGGTGATAGTGACTAGAGAACTCTGTCAATCACTATCTTATCTGGAAGATTAACTCCCATTTGATTCAAGCGATTGTAATACTCGGACATTCTGAGCACATGCTCACTGGTTGAGCTATTCTCCTCCATCTTGTAGGCAAAGTACTTGTCAGAGGTCTCATACCTCTCGACTCGGGCATGAGTCTGAAATACCAGTTTCAGCTCTTGGAACATCGTATATGCTTCGTGGCGTTCAAAATGTTTTTGAAGTCCCGATTCTAAGTCGTAAAGCATGGTGCATGATACGTCTCCAACATATCCATAATTTTTTATTGTTCCATGTTGTTTTATTATCAATCTTGGATGTTTTATAATCATTTTATAGTCATTTTATATCATTTTATGGTACTAACCTATTGACATAGTGCCAAGTGCCAATTGTTGTTTTTCCCACGTTTTTTACATCGTAGGAAATCAATATCAAACGGAGTCCAAATGCCACGAAACTCCATGACGATTTTTATTGGGCCAGAAGGAAGCAGATGGGCCCTGGTTGCACCTGGGGGGAGTCCCGAGGAGGGGACAACCCACCAGGGCGCGCCAGGAGGCCCTGGCGTGCCCTGGTGGGTTGTGCCCACCTCGGGTACCCCCGGACCGCCTCTTTGCTCTATAAATACCCCAAAAATCCCAGAACCCTAGAGGCATCGATGAAATATTCATCCAGCCGCCGCAGAGTCCAGAACCACCAGATCCAATCTAGACACCATCATGAAGGGGTTCACCACTTCCATTGGTGCCTCTCCGATGATGCGTGAGTAGTTCTTTGTAGACCTTCGGGTCCGTAGTTAGTAGCTAGATGACTTTCTCTCTCTCGCTGAATTCTCAATACAATGGTCTCTTGGAGATCCATATGATGTAACTCTTTTGCGGTGTGTTTGTTGGGATCTGATGAAATTCGAGTTTATGATCAGTTATATCTTTTTATATCCATGAAAGTTATTTGAGTTTCTTTGATTTCTTATATGCATGATCTCTTATAGCCTCGTATTTCTTCTCTGATATTTGGGTTTTGTTTGGCCAACTTGATCTATTTATCTTGCAATGGGAAGAGGTGCCCGGTAGTGGGTTCGATCTTACGGTGCTTGATCCCAGTGACAGAAAGGGAACCGACACGTATGTATCGTTGCTACTAAGGATAAAAAGACGAGATCTATATCTACCGCCATATAGATAAATGGATCTTGTCTACATCATGTCATCGTTCTTATTGCATTACTTCATTTTTCCATGAACTTAATGCACTAGATGCATGCTGGATAGCGGTCGATGTGTGGAGTAATAGTAGTAGATGCAGGCAGGAGTCGGT
The DNA here is from genome assembly GCF_018294505.1 of Triticum aestivum. Taxonomy (NCBI): domain Eukaryota; kingdom Viridiplantae; phylum Streptophyta; class Magnoliopsida; order Poales; family Poaceae; genus Triticum; species Triticum aestivum. Next base: position 243,957,498 of record NC_057814.1, read on the forward strand.
CTACTAATCTTGGACGTGATGCCTATGTAATGATCATTGCCTGGATATCATCATAATTATTTAAAGTTCTATCAATTGCCCAACAGTAATTTGTTTACCCACCGTTTGCTATCTTTCTCGAGAGAAGCCACTAGTGAAACCTACGGCCCCCGGGTCTTATTTTTCATATATTTGCTTTGTGATCTATTTTATTTGCTCTTTTTATTCAGATCTATTAAACCAAAAATACAAAAATACCTTGCTGCACTTTATTTTATTTGCGATCTATTTATTCAATCTATTACAACTTTCTCCCGTCAACACGCAATTTCTGGCGCCGTACCCCGAAAGGGATTGACAACCCCTTTAACACGTTGGGTTGCGAGGTGTTGTTGTTTGTGTGCAGGGGCTGTTTACGTTGTGTTGCTTGGTTCTCCTACTGGTTCGATAACCTTGGTTTCATTTCTAAGGGAAATACCTACCGCCACTGTGCTGCATCATCCCTTCCTCTTTGGATAAATACCGACGTAGCTTCAAGCGACATCAAAAGGAATTTCTGGCGCCGTTGCCGGGGAGCATATTCAACATATACCAGGTTCCCAATCACAAATCTCATATCCTCGCAATTTACATTATTTGCCATTTGCCTCTCGTTTTCCTCTCTCCCACTTCACAAAATTTTGCCATTTTATTTGCCCTATTTTTCGTTTGCCTTTTTCTCGCTCGATCTTTTGTTTGCTTGTGTGACCCTGTGTCCTCTATTTGCATGCATCTTCGCTTGCTAAAAATCTATTGATATGGATCCTCATCCACTAGCTAATCTTTTTAAGAGATCCAATTATGTTGAACCAGTTGCTAGTGATTTGAGTGCACTTGATTATCTCTATGAAGTTTTGCTTGAAATTTGTGAATCTGAAAATTGTGATGAAGTGCTATAAGAAGAAATTTATGAAGTGATTCATGATAGCTCCTTGAATGAAAAGCTTGATTGCAATGGTGTTACTATAAATTCTATTAATGTCAATTGTGCTAATAATATGCAAAACCCCAAGCTTGGGGATGTATTTTTGACATGTCCACTACTTATTGCAATGATCATGATTGGGGTGATTCTTCTTATGATCTTGAAAATTTATTTAAGCCTCATGATGAATATGTTTGTGATAATATTGAAAGTGGGTTTGGAAGAGTGTCAACTCTAGGTAATAGTGATCCCACTACTTTGGAGAACGATCAATCTTATGATTTTTTTTGATAAAAGTGGGCTTGGAGAGGTCATGACTTTATTTAACGATAATCCCACTACTTTGGAAGAGTGTCAACTTTGCATGCATGTGGATCATGAAAATAAAATTTTATATGATTGCTATATTGTTGAATTTGAGTATGATCCCACACGTAATAATTACGAGAGAGGAAAATATGGTTGTAGAAATTTTCATGTTACTAAATTACCTCTCGTTATGTTGAGATCGTCAATGTTTTATTCCTCTTCTTTGCATTTGTTAGATGTTTCTTGTCTTGATAATTTATTTGCCTATAAAGTTCCTATGCATCGGAAGTATGTTAGACTTAAGTGTGTTTTTCACATGTTTTATGATGCTCTCTTTGTTTTTCAATTATTATCTTTCATGTGAGCATCGTTGAAATCTTATGCCTAGCTAGGGGCGTAAAACGATAGCGCTTGTTGGGAGGCAACCCACTGAATAAATTTTATTGTTGCTTTTTGCTTTATGTTCTTGAGTGTTTACACAATTATGCTACTGTTATGATTGTGTTTTTTGTGTTTTAATTAGTGTTTGTGCCAAGTAAAGCCTTCAGGATCTTCTTGGGTGATAGTTGTTGGATCTTGCTGAAAAAGACAGAAACTTTCCGCTCACGAAAATAATTTTCATAAATCACAGAAAAGAGATTTTGCCCTGATTCATTTTGTAGAAGATTAATATACAAATTACCCTGGTAGTCCTAATTTGGTAGAATTTTTGGAGTTCCAGAAGTATTGGAAAAAATCAGATTACTACAGACTATTCTGTTTTGACAGATTCTGTTTTCTTTGTGTTGTGTGCTTATTTTGATGGCTCTATGGTTTTCTTTGATGAGATTTTGCAATAGAAAAGTTGGAATAAAGTAGATATAATACAAAAAATATGAATTAGTTTGATACAACACTTATAGTAGTAGTTTGCTTTCTTACACTAACGGATCTCACAAAGGTTTTGTTGAGTTTTGTGTGATTGAAGTTTTCAAGTTTTGGGTTATCTTACGATGGATGAAGGAGGGATGCAAGAGCCTAAGCTTGGGGATGCCCCGGCATCCCAAGCTATTATCCAAGAATTAGCAACCAACTAAGCTTGGGGATGCCCCCGAGTGGTATCCCCGCTTTCTTCCAACAACTATCGGTATTTTACTCGAGACTATATTTTTATTCGTCACATGATATGTGTTTTGCTTGGAGCATATTGTATGATATGAGTCTTTGCTTGTTTTATTTTGTGTTTTAAGTCATAAATCCTTGCTGGACACACCTATTTCAGAGATCCAAAATTATATCATGACTTGTTAGAATTGCTCTTTGTACTTCACTTAAATCTTTTATGAGCTAGGACTTTCTCTAGTGCTTCACTTATATCTTTTTGAGCACGGTGTGCTTTGTTATTTTTGAAGAAATACTCTCTTGCTTCACTTAGATTTATTTGAGAGTTAGTAAAATTTTGAAGAAATTCTCTCTTTCTTCACTTAAATTATTTTGAGAGAAAGAAAATTTGTTATGCTCATGATCTTCACCTATATTTGTTTGAGCTTGTGAAAAGCAACACATGAAAATTAGTCCCAAAGTGATAGATATCGAAGAAGGATAAAGAAAAAATGTCATGAAGATCATTGGAAAAAATAAACTTGATTCTTAGTAATAGTTTTGAGATATGATGATGTGATATGTGAGTTATGTTTATGAGTAATTGTTCTCGAGTAAGAATATTGGTGTTAAGGTTTGTGATTCCCTATGCATGCACGAAAGTCAATAATCATGCAATGAAAATTATATCCTACTTGTGGTGCATTGTTCGGTGTTAATTATGCTTAATGCTTGCTTATGAGGTTATTCGTTTCTTGGTTGGTCGCTTCTCAATATTTTTGCTAGCCTTCATTTTGCACTAAGTACGACCTCTACTTGTGCATCCAAAATCCTTTAAACCAGTTTTGCCACATGAGTCCACTATATCTACCTATATGCGGTATTCTTTTGCCGTTCTAAGCAAATTTGCATGTGCCATCTCTAATTTTCAAAATAAACTTCTCTTTTGTGTGTTTGTTTCGCTCGCGGAACGGTAACGGGTGGCTAATATTTTCCATGCTAGATGTGTTATTCTCACGATGAGTGTTTATTCACTTGTCATTGCACAAGAGTAAGGTAAAGGTTTTAGCGATGCCCAGTCCCGAAATGCAAAAATGAATTTACTTTATGTTGTCAAATAATAAATTCCTTGGAAAGTGTTGGTATGGAGGGCACCCGTGGATACGGTTAGCCATGGAAAGTGAAAGTATGGTGGAAAAAGGAATAAACTTTATTTTCTGTTTGGGAACCGCCTATGGCATATCTAGCATGGAAAGTGTTCGGAACTCTGAGTCGTTTTCGTTGGTGGGATGGATACACCTCCCAAAATGTTTTTATCTCTAATTTTTTTGCTTTGAGCTCTGGCACCTCTACAAACCCCTACTTCCCTCTGCGAAGGGCCTTTCTTTTACTTTATGCAATTTTTATTTTTGAAATTTGAGTCTCCATCTTCTCTTACAAAAGCACCAACTAGGAGGCAATATGATCGTGCTTAAGTATTGAGTGTAGTTAATATTCGAGTGTGTTTCATGAATAGATCAATGTTTGAGCATGATGGGCTAGGGATAACTTGTTTTAGCATTGATATTTTGAAAAACATGGTTGCTTGTTGATATGCTTGAGTATCTAAATTATTATGTCAAAACTAGAGTATTGCTTTGAATCACATGAAAGTCCAAATGTCCATGCTATAAAGAAAAGAATATGATATGACTTGATGAACATCACTCCACATCAAAAATTCTGTTTTTATCACTTACCTACTCGAGGACGAGTAGGAGTTAAGCTTGGGGATGCTGATACATCTCCAACGTATCTATAATTTTTTATTGTTCCATGTTGTTTTATTATCAATCTTGGATGTTTTATAATCATTTTATAGTCATTTTATATCATTGCTTGGTACTAACCTATTGACATAGTGCCAAGTGCCAGTTGCTGTTTTTCCATGTTTTTTACATCGCAGGAAATCAATATCAAACGGAGTCCAAATGCCACGAAACTTCACAATGATTTTTTATGGGCCAGAAGGAAGCAGATGGGCCCTGGTTGCACCTGGGGGGAGTACCGAGGAGTGGACAACCCACCAGGGCGCGCCAGGAGGCCCTGGCGCGCCCTGGTGGGTTGTGCCCACCTCGGGTACCCCCCGGACTGCCTCTTTGCTCTATAAATACCCCAAAAATCCCAGAACCCTAGAGGCATCGACGAAATATTCATCCACTCACCGCAGAGTCCAGAACTACCAAATCCAATCTAGACACCATCACGGAGGGGTTCACCACTTCCATTGGTGCCTCTCCGATGATGCATGAGTAGTTCTTTGTAGACCTTCGGGTCCGTAGTTAGTAGCTAGATGGCTTTCTCTCTCTCGCTGAATTCTCAATACAATGGTCTCTTGGAGATCCATATGATGTAACTCTTTTGCGGTGTGTTTGTTGGGATCTGATGAACTTCGAGTTTATGATCAGTTATATCTTTTTATATCCATGAAAGTTATTTGAGTTTCTTTGATCTCTTATATGCATGATCTCTTATAGCCTCGTATTTCTTCTCCGATATTTGGGTTTTGTTTGGCCAACTTGATCTATTTATCTTGCAATGGGAAGAGGTGCCCGGTAGTGGGTTCGATCTTACGGTGCTTGATCCCAGTGACAGAAAGGGAACCGACACGTATGTATCGTTGCTACTAAGGATAAAAAGACGAGATCTATATCTACCGCCATATAGATAAATGGATCTTGTCTACATCATGTCATCGTTCTTATTGCATTACTTCATTTTTCCATGAACTTAATGCACTAGATGCATGCTGGATAGCGGTCGATGTGTGGAGTAATAGTAGTAGATGCAGGCAGGAGTCGGTCTACTAATCTTGGACGTGATGCCTATGTAATGATCATTGCCTGGATATCGTCATAATTATTTGAAGTTCTATCAATTGCCCAACAGTAATTTGTTTACCCACCGTTTGCTATCTTTCTCGAGAGAAGCCACTAGTGAAACCTACGCCCCCGGGTCTTATTTTTCATATATTTGCTTTGCGATCTATTTTATTTTGCTCTTTTTATTCAGATCTATTAAACCAAAATATAAAAATACCTTGCTGCACTTTATTTTATTTGCAATCTATTTATTCAATCTATTACAACTTTCTCCCGTCAACACGCAATTTCTGGCGTCGCACCCCGAAAGGGGTTGACAACCCCTTTAACACGTCGGGTTGCGAGGTGTTGTTGTTTGTGTGCAGGGGCTGTTTACGTTGTGTTGCTTGGTTCTCCTACTGGTTCGATAACCTTGGTTTCATTTCTGAGGGAAATACCTACCGCCGCTGTGCTGCATCATCCCTTCCTCTTTGGGGAAATACCGACATAGCTTCAAGCGACATCAGTGCACTAAACTATCAAGTAGTCATCATATCGAGCTTGCCAAATGTTCATAATGGCTGCATCTGCTCCTGCAATAGGTCTGTCACCTAGCGGTGCATCAGGGACATAATTCTTCTGTGCAGCAATGAGGATAATCCTCAGATCACGGACCCAGTCCGCATCATTGCTACTATCACCTTTCAACTTTCTCTAGGAACATATCAAAAACATAGGGGAGCTACAACGCGAGCTATTGATCTACGACATAGATATGCAAATACTATCAGGACTAAGTTCATGATAAATTAAGTTCAATTAATCATATTACTTAAGAACTCCCACTTAGATAGACATCCCTCGAGTCATCTAAAATGATACGCAATCCAAATCAAGTAAACCATGTCCGATCATCACGTGAGATGGAGTAGTCATCAATGGTGAACATCTCTATGTTGATCATATCTACTATATGATTCACGTTCGACCTTTCGATCTCCAGTGTTCCAAGGCCATGTCTGTACATGCTTGGCTCATCAAGTTTAACCTGAATATTCCGCATGTGCAAAACTGTTTTGCACCCGTTGTATGTGAACGTAGAGCTTATCACACCCGATCATCACGTGGTGTCTTGGCACGACGAACTATCGCAACGGTGCATACTCAGGGAGAACACTTATACCTTGAAATTTTAGTGAGGGATCATCTTATAATGCTACTGATACGGATTGAAGCTACGTCGGTATTTCCCCAAAGAGGAAGGGATGATGCAGCACATCGGCGGTAGGTATTTCCCTCAGTAATGAAACCAAGGTTATCAAAATAGTAGGATAACCAAGAAACACTACGTAAACAACACCTGCACACAAATAACAAATACTCGCAACCCGACGTGTAAAAGGGGTTGTCAATCCCTTTCGGGTAGCGGCGCCAGAAATTGGCAAACGGACGTGATAAAAATATGATAGATTGGATCGCGGGAACGCGAGATAAAATAAATAAGAATAAATTGCAACAAGGTATTCTCGTATTTTTGGTTTAATACATCTGAAAATAAAAGCAAAGGAAAATAGATCGGAAAGGCAAATAATATGAGAAAGAGACCCGGGGGCCGTAGATTTCACTAGTGTGGCTTCTCTCGAGAAAAATAGCAAACGGTGGGTAAACAAATTACTGTTGGGCAATTGATAGAACTTCAAATAATCATGACAATATCCAGGCAATGATAATTATATAGGCATCATGTCCAAGATTAGTAGACCGACTCCTGTCTGCATCTACTAATATTACTCCACACATCGACCGCTATCCAGCATGCATCTAGTGTATTAAGTTCATGGAGAAATGGAGTAATACAATAAGAATGATGACATGATGTAGACAAGATCTATTTATGTAGAAATAGACCCCATCATTTTATCCTTAGTAGCAACGATACATACGTGTCGGTTCCCCTTCTGTCACTGGAATCAAGCACCGTAAGATCGAACCCACTACAAAGCACATCTTCCCATTGCAAGATAAATAGATCAACTTGGCCAAACAAAACCCAAATATCGGAGAAGAAATACGAGGCTATAAGCGATCAAAGAAACTCAAATAACTTTCATGGAAATAAAAAGATAGATCTGATCATAAACTCAAAGTTCATACGATCCCAACAAACACGCCGCAAAAAGAGTTACATCATATGGATCTCCAAGAGACCATTGTATTGATTTTCATCGACTCCCCTAGGGTTTCTGGAATATTGGGGTATTTATATAGTAAAGAGGCGGTCCAGGAGGGCACCCGAGGTGGGCACAACCCACCAGGGCGCGCCTGGTTGGTTATGCTCCCCTCGGAGCAGCCCCCAGGTGCTTCTTCGGCCCACTAGATGTCTTCTGGTCCAAAAGAATCTCCAAAAAGTTTCGCTGCGTTTGGACTCCGTTTGGTATTGATTTCCTACGATGTAAAAAACATGCAGAAATAGCAACTGGCACTTGGCACTATGTCAATAGGTTAGTACCAAAAAATGATATGAAATAACTATAAAACGATTATAAAATATCCAAGATTGATAATATAATAGCATGGAACAATCAAAAATTATAGATACGTTGGAGACGTATCAGCATTCCCAAGCTTAATTCATGCTCGTCCTTGATCTCCATCGTAGCGTCGTTATCATCTCGCCAACTATTGCTTCTACAACTATCGCTAACGCATAGTAATGAAGTAAAGCAATTACATGGCGCTTGCATTTCATACAATAAAGCGACAAACATAAGGCTCCTGCCAGTTGCCGATAACTTTTACAAAACATGATCATCTCATACAATAACATATATCACATCATGTCTTGACCATATCACATCACAACATGCCCTGCAAAAACAAGTTAGACGTCATCTACTTTCTTGTTGCAAGTTTTACGTGGCTGCTACGGGCTTCTAGCAAGAACCGTTCTTACCTACGCATCAAAACCACAACGGTGATTTATCAAGTTTGCTGTTTTAACCTTCAACAAGGGCCGGCCGCAGTCAAATTCGATTCAACTAAATTTGGAGAAACAGACACCCGCCAGCCACCTTTATGCAAAACTAGTTGCATGTCTGTCGGTGGAACCGGTCTCATGAATGTGGTCATGTAAGGTTGGTCCGGGCCGCTTCATCTAACAATACCGCCGAACCAAAATAAGACATTGGTGGTAAGCAGTATGACGATCACCGCCCACAACTCTTTGTGTTCTACTCGTGCATATCATCTACGCACAGACCTGGCTCGGATGCCACTGTTGGGAAACGTAGCATGGAATTTCAAAAATTTCCCACGCTCACACAAGATCTTTCTAGGAGATGCATAGCAACGAGAGGGGGAGAGTGTGTCCACGTACCCTCGTAGACCGAAGGTGGAAGCGTTTGACAACACGGTTGATGTAGTCGAACTTCTTCTCGTTCCGACCGATCAAGCACCGAACGTACGACACCTCCGAGTTCTGCACATGTTCAGCTCGATGACGTCCCTCGAACTCTTGATCCAGCAAAGTGTTGAGGGAGAGTTCCGTCAGCACGACGGCATGGTGATGGTGATGGTGAAGTGATCCACGCAGGGCTTCGCCTAAGCACTACGAGAATATGACCGGAGGCGTAAACTGTGGAGGGGGGTGCTGCACACGGCTAGGAATCAATGTTGTGTGTTCTAGCGGTGCCCTCCCCACATATATATAGGTGGGAGAGGGAGAGGGCTGCAAGGGGCGCCCCAAGTAGGAGTAATCCTACTTGGGCGCCTCTTCCAAGTCGGCCTCCCCCCTTCCATATCCATCGGAGGGGGAAGGAAAGAGAGGGGGGAGGGGAAGGAAAGGGGGAGGCCGAATCCTCCCCTATCCTTCTCCCTTCCCTTCCTTTCCTTCTCCTCCTATTCGGCCTATAGGGGGCGCACCAGCCCCTTTTGGGGCTGGTCTGTCCAACTCTTGGCCCATTAGGCCCATATAGCTTGCCGGGGTTTGCCCGGAACCCCTTTCGGTGACCCGATACATACCCGGTACCCCCAGAACTCTTCCGGTGTCCGAATACTATCGTCCTATATATGAATCTTTACCTCTCGACCATTTCGAGACTCCTCGTCATGTCTGTGATCTCATCTGGGACTCCGAACAATCTTCGGTCACCAAAACACATAACTCATAATACAAATCATCATCGAACGTTAAGCGTGCGGACCCTACGGGATCGATAACTATGTAGACATGACTGAGACACATCTCCTATCAATAACCAACAACGGAACCTGGATGCTCATATTGGTTCCTACATATTCTACGAAGATCTTTATCGGTCAAACCGCAATAACAACATACGTTATTCCCTTTGTCATCGGTATGTTACTTGCCCGAGATTCGATCGTCGGTATCTTCATACCTAGTTCAATCTTGTTACCGGCAAGTCTCTTTACTCGTTTCGTAATGCATCATCCCGCAACTAACTCATTAGTCACATTGCTTGCAAGGCTTATCATGATGTGCATTCCCGAGAGGGCCCGGAGATACCACTTCGATACTCGGATGACAAATCCTAAACTCGATCTATGCCAACCCAACAAACACCTTCGGAGATACCTGTAGAGCATCTTTATAATCACCCAGTTACGTTGTGACGTTTCATAGCACACAAGGTATTCCTCCGATATCCGGGAGTTGCATAATCTCATAGTCAAAGGAATATGTATAAGTCATGAAGAAAGCAATAGCAATAAACTTAACGATCAACATGCTAAGCTAACAGATGGGTCTTGTCCATCACATCATTCTCCTAATGATGTGATCCCGTTTATCAAATGACAACACATGTCTATGGTTAGGAAACTTAACCATCTTTGATTAACGAGCTAGTCTAGTAGAGGCTTACTAGGGACACTGTGTTTTGTCTATGTATCCAGACATGTATCAAGTTTCCGGTTAATACAATTCTAGCATGAATAATAAACATTTATCATGATATAAGGAAATATAAATAACAAATTTATTATTGCCTCTAGGGCATATTTCCTTCGGCAAGGTCCGAACGTATGTGAGCGGTTTGAGGGTCAACGTTACGTAGGCCCGCAAATTTGCTCTGGTATCTGTCCGTGGACAGGGGACCAGTCCGCGGACACGGATGTAGGAGACGGCCATCCAACGTTTCTGGCATACATTTCACGTCGGGTTTCTACTAACTGGACGAAATTCATGCAAACACAGGGAATTTCATCAAGGTTTGGATAGAAAATATCACAAATCATCATAGATAGCATGCAAATAAGTCTAGCACAACAATAGTTCAAATTCAACGAGATTATTCGGATGTTCAACAAGTTCTTCATGAACAGATCATGTCGTCCCACACATATTGCTCCTTCAGCTTCATCCTACAGTGTATGTAACTAAATGGATATCCCTCTATCCCGTGATACATCATGGCATGGCGTACGGACTACACAATGTGTAGAGCAACATTGAATGAATGAATAAATCAAAGAAGAAGCAAAACTTACAATCTCTTTGGCTGCCGCGTGCAATGGCCGCCTTGCTTCCAGCTTATCAACCGCGCCACTAAACTTGGTGGCGCTGGTCTGAATGGCGGACCATCGATACGATAACGGCCTCACAATACGATCATGGATGATGTGCATCAATATTCTTTCGCGTGTGAAACGAATCATGCACGCGCTGCCAGAACCCCCCCCCCCCCCTTGCTCCTGCCTGCGGATACGGCCAACTACGCAATGCACAACAACTCATCCTCCATGGTCAAGTATCCCGCCATCCTTCGTACTCTAAAAAACAACATGAAGTTCGAAGAAAAGCTCAGTGGCATTTGACCGAGGACATACCGGGCGCGGTGACCGCCATGGACGACCTCGACAGGGGGACGGAGTGTACCTGCCTACGGACGGGACCTGGATGGACGACGCCGTCGTAAAAGGCGAGCAGGCGCATTGGTGCTGGTTGCGGAGGTCTAGCAATGACGGTGTGCCAGCCAGAGAGGTACAATAGTAACATCGGAGGAGGAGGGTACGGATGCAAAGTAAGGGGGAGAAGGGGCGGATTGAAAGAAAATATGGCTGGGAGGGGGAATTTAGTGGGCCGAGGGTGTCGCAGTCCTACGTGGCTGCTGTCCGGACTCCGGCAAAGTCCGCCAACTTTGTCTCGGTTTTACAGGAAAAAGTGCGTCTGTATTGCTCGGTGGACCGATACAAGACTGCATTGAATAACACAACACAACATGTCTGGATCATGCGGTATAAACATATGCGGACGGTCTGAAAGTCGGCGTTGTAGATGCACTGATATTAGGTGTTTTGAGTCGCAAACCCATGTGTATGTCACGTGATAGCACAACTTTTCCATGCCTATTCCACTACGGCATTTCTCTGCCAAGGACACGGATAAGTCCTTGAAAATGGAGATATATGTGTGCCCATTCATGTTAAAATAAGAGCGGATCAAATGTTGTGCAAATCATGAATCTGCGAAGATGAACAAGCGGGGCCATTTTCATTGATACCTCGTCAGGGTATGTCATCAGTGACCGCAAATCATCACTCACGGATTTCTCACTCTGACCGGTAAGTGCTATGCGTTCTATCAATGACAGTTAATTTGGAAGTCGGTCCGTGATAACTTCCCCGTCAAAATGTTAGATTATCAAGTGTTATCTCTGACAATGTCTTTCCCGTTTGCCTGTATATGTGACTATTACTGAAACAACGTGTATTCTTTCGTGCGCCATTTTGGCCAGCTGCTGAGGAGGTGAGCTGCTAGTCTAGATTGTTGAGGCTTGTCAGTTTGGTGCACTCTTAGTCCGAAAGGCCTCTCCGAAGCCTCTTGGTCGAAAAGCTTGTACTTTGATCAACACATTATCTTGGAAACACAAATTGCATGCGTATCTAATGTTAGTTAGGTCGCCGTTGTTATTTTTGTCCATGTAACTATCGTTGTACTTATGAAATCGGTAATTATATATTTGATGTAGATGGATCAAAGATGGATGGATGACAATAATGTGACTGATGATCTCATCGAAAAGTTGGAAGGGTTTCTTCAATCGCCCTCCAACACATGGAGGTGAATGTGAAGGAAATATGCCCTAGAGGCAATAATAAAGTTGTTATTTTATATTTTCTTATATCATGATAAATGTTTATTATTCATGCTAAAATTGTATTAAACGGAAACTTGAGACATGTGTGAATACATAGACAAAACACCGTGTCCCTAGTAAGCCTCTACTAGACTAGCTCGTTAATCAAAGATGGTTAAGTTTCCTAACCATAGACATGTGTTGTCATTTGATGAACGGGACCACATCATTAGGAGAATGATGTGATGGACATGACCCATCCGTTAGCTTAGCATGTTGATCGTTCAGTTTTATTGCTATAGCTTTCTTCATGTCATATACATATTCCTTTGACTATGAGATTATGCAACTCCCGGATACCGGAGGAATACCTTGTATGCTATCAAACGTCACAATATAACTGGGTGATTATAAAGATGCTCTACAGGTATCTCCGAAGGTGTTTGTTGGGTTGACATAGATCGAGATTAGGATTTGTCACTCCGAGTATCGGAGAGGTATCTCTGGGCCCTCTCGGTAATGCACATCATAGTAAGCCTTGCAAGCAATGTGACTAATGAGTTAGTTGCGGGATGATATATTACGAAACGAGTAAAGAGACTTGCCGGTAACGAGATTGAACTAGGTATGAAGATGCCGACGATCGAATCTCGGGCAAGTAACATACCGATGACAAAGGGAATAACGTATGTTGTCATTGCGGTACGACCGATAAAGATCTTCGTAGAATATGTAGGAACCAATATGAGCATCCAGGTTCCGCTGTTGGTTATTGACCGGAGAGGTGTCTCGGTCATGTCTACATAGTTCTCGAACCCGTAGGGTCCGCACGCTTAATGTTCGATGACGATTTTGTATTATATGAGTTATGTGATTTGGTGACCGAATGTTGTTCGGAGTCCCGGATGAGATCACAGACATGACAAGGAGTCTCGAAATGGTCGAGAGGTAAAGATTCATATATAGGACGATAGTATTCGGACATCGGAAGTGTTCCGAGGGTACCAGGTACGTATCGGGTCACCGGAAGGGGTTCCGGGCATCCCCCCGGCAACTACATGGGCCTAATGGGCCAAGAAGGGGACAGACCAGCCCCTAGGGTGCTGGTGCGCCCCATGTAGGCCAAAATAAGGGGGGAGGAAGGAGGAGAAGAGGTAAAGGAAGGGGAGGGTTCGGCCTTCCCCTTCCTTCTCTCCTCCCTCCTCCTTCCTTCCCCCTCCGGATGAATATGGAAGGGGGAGGCCGAATTGGGAGGCGCCCAAGTAGGATTCCTCCTACTTGGGGCGCCCCCTTGGCTGCCTCTCCTCCCATCCAACCTATATATATGAGGGGGAGGCACCGCCAGAACACACAACATTGATTCCTAGCCGTGTGCGGCGCCCCCTTCACAGTTTACGCCTCCGGTCATATTGTCGTAGTGCTTAGGCGAAGCCCTGCACGGATCACTTCACCATCACCGTCACCATGCCATCGTGCTGATGAAAATCTCCCTCGACACTTTGCTGGATCAAGAGTTCGAGGAACCTCATCGAGTTGAACGTGTGCAGAACTCGGAGGTGTCGTACGTTCGGTGCTTGATCGGTCGGAACAAGAAGAAGTTCGACTACATCAGCCGCGTTGTCAAACGCTTCCGCTTTCGGTCTACGAGGGTATGTGGACACACTCTCTCCCTCTCGTTGCTATGCATCTCCTAGATAGATCTTGCGCGAGTGTAGGATATTTTTTTAAATTGCATGCTACGTTCTCCAACGGAATGGCACATGAAAGATGTGTTGTCCATCTCGTAGATGTGACAACAAGAAAATTGTCAAATGGAAAGATGAATTGCAGTATCATTTGGTGAAGAGGGATTTTACTAATGGTTATACACATTCAAAAACAGACACCGAGGATGCAGCGGGTGATGGGGATACCCACGGGACAGGCCTATGATGACCTAAACTACATGGAGGCTTATAGATATTCCATGGCCATAGCCGGACAACTTTACGACACCACCTCGCTCGGACGAGTATCGAACGGTCACTCGGATGAAAGGAGTGGAATAGTTAGAAGAAGCAACTGGAGCGACGCCACTATGGTGAAGGCGTTTTGTCAGAGAATTAAAGCGCTTGTTACTTCTTGTAGTGGACGAGAGTAGTTGCTGAAACAACACCCCTTGTAATGTAGGAGAGGAGAGGTAGCACACTCTACATAAGCAACTCTCCACCTAGGCAAGGGTTTGTAACTTCTGTAATCTAGCATCTATACATAAAGAAACAAACTCCTTGGAATACAGACCGTAGGGTTGTTATCTCTGCCGTGAGGGGCTTTAACCTGACAAATTCCGTGTGTCACCCATATATGTTGCATGTTTATGTAGGTTTTTTACATGCATGATGGCATAGTTGCATGTTGAGACAATTGAAGTTGGTGAAGATCAATTATTTAATTCATGCATGATGGCAAGGTGAGCTGGCATGCTGGCATGTTAAGTGAATTGAAGTTAGTGAAGATCAACTGTTTAGGTATATGAATTAGCTTCTCGCAAAGAAGGAATTAGCGTGGTAATTCTCTGCAATTGAAGAATGAGAGGATCGGTTGTACTAAAAACTGTTTGCATGAGCTTTCGTACTATGAACACTACTGGAGTAGCTTTATACGTCTTGCGTCCATACATACACACACATACAGTCATTGGGCTCCTGTAAAAAAAGACCGTGTCCTTCAAATGTACACGCTGACCAGTTGCATGCAGCAGCCAGCGCTATCGCCCAAGTTTAGTTAACATGCGCAGGCGCAGGGGCCAGACACCTCTCTGATGCTAACGTACGTATATCATCGATCGCGCCGTGTCTCTGAATCTGGCCAGGATTTCATCACGCCATCAATCAAGTGAGACTTTTTTTTTGCGAATAAATCAAGTGAGACTGTTGCGAGAGCAAGAAGGAAAAGGAAAAGGAAACGATCTCGATGGAGCGAACAACTAGAAACAAAGAACGGTTCCCGAAGAGGAAAGCAGGGCAGGCTGGGGCAAAGACAGGGCCGACGCACTGCTCAAGGAGTGAGCCAGGGAAAACAACGTTAATCTCCAGCCTCTTTCGTCCTGGCTCAGAGACCCTCTCTTCTCCTCCGCAGAAAAACAATCTCGATTTAGCGGGGCGTCTCGGCGCCCAACGTGAATATGCGTTGGTCCCTCGCTCGCATGTAGGCGGCACGTGAGCTGCTCGGAGCCTATGAGCAGGCCGTGACTCAGCCGTGTCCGGAGGAAAGTGACCACAGTTCGCAAGTTGGGGCGTCGCTTTTCCTTCCTGCTTTGGCATCTTCTCGGTGAATTTCTCGCGTGTGCGGATGCTCAGAGCAGAACCTCACTCCAATAGTTTTTTTTTTTGACGGGCACTCCAACAGTTTTTACAGGACGCGCCCTTCACTCTCACGCGGTAAATATTAATAGCATTTTTTTTCTTCGTCTGTCAAGAGGCTTCGTGAAAACGAGAATTTATCGCAAAGGTTACCACCGTGTGCGCATTATTGTCGTTTGATCACCCCGTACGTAGTTGTCGGGAAAGCGGCGTGGTCGACACTATCTACGAGCCTCACATTTTTGCTGAAAAGCCGTTGGCTCTAGAAAAAGAGTGTTCAGCTCAAGATACTTTCCTCGCTCCTGCCCAAAGCTGTTAGATCTGCATCATCATTCCCATTTGATCCTCCGTGCTTGTTGGGAAAGCCGTTATCCATAGCGTTTGCGAGCCTCACATTTTTGGGCCAACATGGGCCAGACCATGCGCGTCCTTGCGCTGAAAAAGGTCACGTCACGTTGGGTGGCCGAAGCGTGGCCCACGGTATGCTCCACAAGAGATTTGGGAGGCCTGCGGATGCTAATTTTACTCAAAAAACACACACACGCACACACACGTTGTCATACATATGCTGACAAACTTCTCTCTCTAAAAAAACATACGCTAACAAACCCACACAACACTCGAACGTACGCACACAATTCCCTCGTATTTAGCAAAACTCCACGGAATGGGGATATCATTCACACGGAAAGAAGGAATGGGCCAAGATTGTGGCCAATTATGAGATACGGCAGGCACGCAGGCTGGTTTTGCTCCGTTGGTGCCACTTGCGCGTCCTTGCCACGAGACAACGATTGAAAGAACCAAAGATGGAATGAACCAAGGGGAACATTATCGCGTGCTGCCAACATATGCATTCGGTTTTTTTTTTCGTCGCTTCAAAGCCAGCGTGCGATTTTATGGCATCTAGAGAAGCGTGACATAATTTATTTATTTTTGTTGCAGGAAGCGTGATATGAATTCATAATCCTTTCTGTAGTTTAATTGCTGATGTAACAAAAAAAAGATCAAGCACGGAGGCCACACTGCAGCAAAAATAATTATTTTCTTAGATTTATTCCATTCTTGTCTAATTATGACGTAGGGGGCATATAGCCATATCGTTCATTAGCAATTAGTTAACGTATGTGTCATCCTTAGGGGGGGGGGGGGGGGGGGGGCACATGGGTGGAGACACTAGTCGACATCAGTCCTGACCACTTCCTCCTCCTCCCTCCTCCTTGCCACCTCTGGATGATATCGGCGAGCAAAGCAAGCTCCTACCAGACGGCCCTGGCCATACCAAATTGTGAAGCAACCTGTACGAGGCATGCGATGGAAGTATGCTCCTCTCAGCTCACCAAGTGGCACTCGTGATTATGTGTAGCAGAGTGGTGGTACAACGCAAGTTTTCGTGCATCACTCAAGATGACACTTCCAGGCATTGTATAATTTCCCCCCACCTCTCATTGGAGAACTCAATTTACCATATGACTCTGGGAAGCAAACTGAAGAAACTAGAGTAGACAGAGCAACCATTTCTCAGCAAGTCAATAAAACTTAATCAAATCTCAAGAAAGAATAAAGTACATTGCAAACAAGAAAAGAAAAGAGAGACAATTTGTAATTGGAGACATGGTATATTTGAAAATACAACCATATAGACACATCTCTCTCTCTCTCTCAGTTTGGAGAAGCTACACACAAAGTTCTATCGCCCTATCATCCATGAGAAAGGATTTGCCTTGCTGCTTATAAGCGAAATCACTAATTAAGGACCGCTCTTTACAAAGGTTAGTTCCGCCTCTTCAGGTTGCGACAAGTGAAGGAGTTTTTCCTTTTTTTCATAGATCTATTTATTCAAAACGTCTAAATCTCGAACTGTTTTCATCGTTAGATTTCTCGCGTCGAGATCTTCAAAACTAGATACAGTGTTGATATGTTTTGACGATCTGTTTTTTAACAAAAAAACGAACGAAAAAACCAAACCGGGAGCACTTTTTTTTTACTTTCCCAAAAAAGGCACGACTGTGTCTCTCACGGAAGCAAATCCGTGCCTCCACGAGAAGTAAACTTGTGCCTTCATGGAAGGAAAAAGAAAGAAAACGCATTTTTTCCGTTTCCGAGAGGCACGACCGTGCCTCTCGTGAAAACAAATATGTGCCTCTCGCGGAAGCAAATATGTGCCTCTCAGGGAAGAAAAAAATTGTGTTCTTTTATTCATTTCCGAGAGGCACGACCGTGCCTCTCGCGAAAGAAAAAAATTAACGTGTTTTTTTTTTGTTTCCGAGAGGCACGTCCATGCCTCTCGCGGAAGGAAAAACACGTGTTTTTTTTGTTTCCGAGAAGCACGACTGTGCCTCTCGCGGAAGCAAATCCGTGCCTCTCGCGAAAGAAGAAAAAAAGGAAACGCGTTTTTTCCATTTCCCAGAGGCACTAGCGTGCCTCTCGCGGATGAAAAAAAATAAACGTATTTTTTCCGTTTTCGAGAGGCACGGACGTGCCTCTCATGGAAGAAAAAAATGTGTTTTTCTTTTTCTTTTTCGAGAGGCATGTTGTGCCTCTCGCGAAAAAAAACAAACAAACATGTTTTTTGTTGTTTCCGAGAGGCAAGTCGCGGAAGTAAATACGTGCCTCTCGCGGAAGCAAGAAAAATGCATTTTTTTATGCAAAAAAGTTGTTTTGAATTTTTTTTGTCCAAAACCTAAGTAAGACCGGTGAAAAAACGAAAAGCCAAAAAAATAAAACATCTAAAAAGCCAAAAACACGTGCGGAAAAAATCGATGGGAGCACTCAGAGCGCGACAAGTGGCGGCGGCTGACCTTGTGGGGGCTCCCGAAGGAGTACTCCTTCGTTAATTGCTCCCGCTTATAAGCCGGGCGCTCCTATTTGTCGCGTTACGCGATCGCCGGCGAAGCCTTGCGTCGGTGAGGTGCCCAAGATGGTCCGGCCCGTGATGTTTTATACATCGTAAATGCATAAAAACCGATAAATTCAAAATCCTGTTTCAGGATTTGAAACCTGGCCACTTCGCTAAGAGTTGCTGCTGCCAGCCATCGCAGCTAGTGCTTGGAACGTGCTCTAGCAATAGATCCAGAGAACATGAACTATGTTGGCTGTAGAATATTCACTTCATGAACTATTTTTTTCATCCATGCAAGAAATTTGTACTTTTATTTATACTGTCAAAATTATATATATATATATATATATATATATATATATATATATATATATACGTGTGTGTGTGTGTGTGTGTGTATGTTACAAAAAACACTCTTCGAAAACACATTTGAAAAATGTTGAACAAGTATTTGAAAAATTGTTGAATAAGTACTAAAAAATGTTGAACAAATATTTGAACTTTTTTTGAGTAAGTATTAAAAATGTTGAACACTTGTTTGAAATTTTTGAATAAGTATTAAAAAATGGTGAACAAATATTTCAAAAATGTTGAACAGGTACTTGAAAAATATTGAATAAGTATTTAAAATGTCGAACAAGTATTTGACAAATGTTGAATAGGTATTAAAACATGTTGAACGAGTATATGAAATATGTTGAAATCTATTTGAAATGTTGAACAAGAATTTGAAAAATGTTGAACAAGTGTTTAAAAGTCATGAATAAGTATTAAAAATGCTGAACAAGTATTTGAAAATAATGTTGAAATAGGTATTTAAAATGTTGAACGAGTATATGAAAAATGTTGAACAAGTATTTTAAATTATTGAATAAGTATAAAAAATGTTAACAAGTATTAAAAAATGTTGAACGAGTATATAAAATATATTGAACAAAAGTTTGAAAAATGTTGAACAAGTGTTTAAAAAGTCTCGAATAAGTATTAAAAATATTGAACAGGTATTTGGAAAAAAATGTTGAAATAGGTATTAAAAATGTTGAACGAGTATATGAAAAATGTTGAACAGGTATTTGAAAATGTATTTAAAATGTTGATCAAGTGTTTTATAAAAGGGACAATTCCATTTCTCCCCCTAACTTGAGTCACCACCTGGCATTTCCCCTAATTTTCAGGTATGCTAAAAAATACCCCTCTTCCGTCAAGTCACCTTACAGAAATGCCCTTCTGTGCCGTTACTGTCCGGTCAAAGGGGTTTGACCGTCTAGTGAACAGTAAATTCAAAAAAAAGCAAAAAAAAAATCAGAAAATTTGTGGGATCGAAGATACTCAAGGGATCAAGGTGCGTGCAAATTTTCGCGTAGTTTGGACATTCCAGCAGCTCGTGTCAAAGGAAAAACTTTAAAATGTACGCTGTGAACAGTAAATTCAAAAAAAATAGCAAGAAAATTCAAAAAAAATATGAATTTTTTTGGCATCAAAGAGGCTGGGGTGCGCAAGGTGTGTGCTAATTTTTTTTGTGTTTCGACATTGTAGGAGCTCGTGGAGAAAAAAATTGGCGCAGGATTTTTTTTGAAAAAAATGCACTATTTTTTTTGCTAGAGCACCTCGCATGTCATTTTATCACAAAAATTTGCAAGCACCTTACGCACCCAAGCCTCTTTGATGCCAAAAAAAGTTCATATTTTTTTTAAATTGCTACTTTTTTGAATTTATTGTTCACATCGTATAAATTTATATTTTTCCTTTGCCACGAGTTCCTGGAATGTCCAAATAGCGCAAAAATTGGCACGCACCTTGCGCCCTTGAGTATCTTCGATCCCACAAAATTTCAGATTTTTTTGATTTTTTTTGCTATTTTTTCGAATTTACTGTTCACCATGTTACTATTCACCAGACGGTCAAAGCCCTTTGACCGGACGGCAAGGGCATTTCTATAAGGTGAATTGACGGAAGAGGGATATTTTTTAGCATACCTGAAAATTAGGGGCAAATGCTAGGTGGTGGCTCAAGTTAGGGGGAGAAATGGAATTGTCCCTTTATAAAAATGCTGAATAACTACAAAAATATTGAACATGTATTTAAAAAATGTAGAATTAGCGTTCGGACAATGTTGAACGTGTATACAAAAAATGTTTTTGACATGTAAAAAATGTAGAGTGAAACGAAAACCAACATAAGAAAACACAAAACAAAAAAGAAAAGATGGAGAAGAAAAAAGAACCCCCCCCCCCCAAACCCGAACAAAAAATGGAGAAAAACAAAGGAAAAATAAAAAATGAGAAGAATGGGAAAAAGACGGAGAAGAAAAAAATTAAAACCGAAGAAACGAATACAAAAAGCAATGAAAACAAATGAAGAAGAAAAAAGAAAAAGAAAAAAAATCGGAAAAAGGAATAAAAACCTAATAATGTAGAAGAAAATGGAGAAAGAAACGAAAAATAGGGCACGCCCAGCTATTTTGTACCTCAAGTACAACGCGCCCATCTTGTTTAACACGATCATGTGTGTACCCTTCGAGCGCCGTGCTACGTCCTGGCGACCAGGGATCGAAACCCATGAAACCCCATTTCCTCCTTTCTATTTTAAACACTGCGCGCGCACTTAACGGGCATGCCCAGTATAACGCGAGGTGGGGGGAAGCTTCAGCGAGCGGTGCCACTTCGATCGCTTAATGCGATAAATAGCTGTCGCGTTATAAGCTACGGCTTCCCTCCAAGGGCGGAGCTACAGGGTGGACAGGGTGAGCCGCGGCCCACCCTGGGATTTTGGACCGGTTATATACCATATAGTCAGAGAAGAAAAAAGGACCAGCAACATGTCTAAGCTAGCAAACTTGATTCACAACGCAACTAGCCACTGCGAGGCACAACTTGTTGTTTACCATTGAGAGCGCGGCCTACTAGTAGAAAAAGAAGCATGTTTTACCATGTTACTTATTTTCCCTATTTCTATTTTATTTTTCTTTTCCTTCAGTTTTACTCGTCTGATACAACATGTTTTTTTTGTGTGTTTTTTCATTTTACTCGGGTTTCCCACGCTTTTCCTGAAATAATATCGGTTAACAAACATAGAAAATGTTGAATAAGCATTAGAAATGTAGAACACGTATTGGAAAAATGTTGAATAGCTATTAAAAATGTTGAACAAGTATTTTAAAAATGTTGAATAGGTATTTGAAAATGTTGAATAAGTATTGAAAATGTTGAATAAGTATTGAAAATGTTGAACAAGTATTTGACAAATGTCGAATAGGTGTTAAGAATTGTTGAACGAGTATTTAAAAATGTTAAACAAGTTTTTGAAAAATGTTGAATACCTATTAAAAATGTGAACAAGTATTTGAAAATATTGAACGAGTGCTAAAAAATGTTGAAACGAGTATTTGAAAAATGTTGATCATGTATGTAAAAAATGTTGAACACGTATTTGAAAAATGTTCAACAAGTATTTAAAAGATTTTGATCATGTATGTAAAAATGTTGAATAAGCGTTTGAAAAATGTTGAACAAGTATTTAAAAGGTGTTGAACAAGTATTTGAAAAAATGTTGATCATGTATAAAAGAATATATAATGAACATCAAAAGGAAACAAAGAAAAACCCAAAAAATGAAAATCCAAAAAAAATGGAGAAGGAAAAGAAACCGAAACAAAGAAATGGAAAAAGGAGATGAAAAAAGAAAAGAAATAAAAGAGAACGAAAAGAAACTGAAAAACGAAAAAGAAGTAGTGGAAACCTCGACTGGTTTAGACATAAGTAACTTAGCTTTACAGCTCTATCGTGAATCGGTTAGCTGCGCAGCCTTTAAAGCAGGTGACCAAGGTTCAAATCATCGCGCAAACCATTTTATTTTTCCATTTTATTGTTTCGCTAATGGGCTGGCACAATAGCTGCGGATCCTTCAGCGAGGGGAACTTCTCATATCGTTTAATGCAATAAATAGACGCCGCGCTGCACCGGGAGGTCCTAATTGGCGCCTTTAGCGCCGATTCTTGTTCCGGCGCCCACGTAGAACGTTGATTGGGCCGGCCCGTTAAAGCACGAGCGCTCGATCGTTGCTCCTCCTCGCTCGTTGCTCGATCCTAGTCTCTAGTTGACATTTCTCAAAAAGAAAAAAAGGGTCGCTAGTTGACGGTTGATCGTGACCATGCACTACTGACCAGGTTGTTGACTATTAATTTTTACAAAAGAAAAATCGCTAATAAGTTCAAAAAAATCATAAATTCGAAAAAGAGTTCACAAATTCGAAAAAAGTTAATCGGTTTTGAAAAAAATTCACCAATTTTGAAAAAAGTTCATGAATTTTAAAAGAAGTTCACGAATTTGAGAAAAGTTAATCAAATTTGAAAAAAGTTCATCGAATTTGAAAAACAAAATAGTTCATCATTCACCCGGCCGGCCTGGCGCCCTTGCAAGCCAGCAGCAACCGCCACTGCACATTGTGGCACTAGGCCCGGCCTGATTTGTGGTACCATCTCCAGCAACTTGCCAATTTACCGTTCCTCATTTTTCAATTTAGGGTTTTCTATTTGCTTGTTGTCACTATCCAATACATGAGCGATGATTGATAGAAACCAGTTTCTTATTGCAGAATTATTGAAACATAATCATCTTTACCTTCTCAGGGTATGTACTAGTTTAGAGTACTATGTACTCTTCTTTTATGCCAAACTGAGAGCAATTACTACTTACAAACATTCACCTGATATGTTTGGTTTAAAAAAAACTGAGGACCACCCTGGATTCAAATCATATTGTAAACAGCAGTGCCCTCTCCTTCACTACCTTTATCAAGGGACTATCAGAGTGGGGCCTCAGGCCATACTAGAAAACGCATCCCTAGAGTACGAGGAGATACCAGTGTTCTAGTGGTTCAGTGGCTGGTCCAATGGATCACCAAGGGAAGCAGCAACTTAGGAAGACTTTGATTTTATCCGGAAGGTTTTCCTTGATTTCCAACCTTGAGGACAAGTTCGATCTCAGTCTGGGAGTTGTCAGGACCCTAGCTTAAGAACTCTGAATGTTTTGCCACCCTTGTCTGAAGAATACTTCACTTAACGTTTGGCAGCCTCGATGACGTGTTCGACAAAAATACTAACTGGCATTAAACAGAAATACTTCATTCTTACACTGTTCTTTCCAAGATGTCTCAGACAAACAAAAATGACTTCCAAAACTGGAGCCAAACAGCCACAGTATGCTTGAACACTACTCAAGGATGAGGAATAGATATGGTTCAACAATGCTAAACTTAGTTCATCCGCTGCGCAGCCTCCTTTGCGATAAGCCTTTCCCTGGCCTTGGTCTTCGCTTGCGACTTGGAGCCCATGACACCACCACCCCACTTCTTCCTAACCTCGTCGAATTTGTCGTTGAAGTTCGCCTGGGAATTAGTCAATAAACGGTTAGTCGAGAAATAAGCAGCAGAGATGGAAACCAATACATCATAGCCCCACACACCTTAATAGCCTCAAGGATCTTGCTGAACTCAAGCTTATCCTCATTCTTCACTGTGGTCAGGCACAGAACAGAAGCAGTCTTCTTGTGAACAATCTATAGAAATTATCCATTAGATCCTTGTGTTCAATAGATAACATTAACACACACAAGTAGGTAGCAACAGAAACTATACCGATCCAAGGCGAGATTTTCCCTTGACAATGCAGTAAGGGACCTCCATTTTCCTGCAAAGAGCAGGGAGCCACACAACCAGCTCAATCGGATCAACATCATGAGCTATGACAACCAGCTGGGCTTTACTCTGCAAGAAGGCATACGAACTTGAATTATCAACAAAGTGCAAGATAAGTCTATCAGCTGCCTATGCAAATAATAAAGGAAAGCAGAAGAACATGCCTGCTCGATTAGGTAGGTAACATGGTTAAGGCCATACTTCACAACTATTGGCTTTTTGGCCTCAACAGTTTTCCCTTCAGCTTCAGCCTGGGCCCTCTTTAGAAGCCTCTCCTTCTTGGCAACTTTGTCTTCAGGCCGGTACTTAAGAAGCATCTTGAACAAGTTTGTTGCTGAAATAAAAGTTTGAAAGTTGGTCAGTTAACAGAGAATAGCAGGGAATTGAAGGTATGCACCTCACAGAACATTACAACAAACAACCTAATCAGTCAGAACTATCCACAATGCCATAAGATGATTTACAATAGTTGTAGAATGTTTTACTGACATACACCTCCATTACTCCTTAATACAGTTCAACGGAGGAGCTTGTAAGCTTTATGAAACTAGTTGGGATCGGTAAAAACATCTTAGCAGTCTTTGTTTGATTACTTCAATCCTTGACAACACATACTGGGATACCAGGGTATGACCCTCCCAAACAAAATAAACAAGTACTGCAATAAATATTATTAGGCCTAGTACATGTACATATATTTTCTTTTATACCCAAACTCAATTAGATTGAACATTTAATCCGAATCACAGCACCGGTGGTGGCCGTGCATATAATTCTGATGCCAATTGACATCACAACTTGTGCAAAACGCAAGCAAAAAATATTCATCGAAGAATATAAACAATCATCAAACAGTTTGGATGTATTGACTTGACAGGGTCGTAAGTCTAGCACTACCATTGCACGCCTCAAATGTCGCTAAAAAAGCTTGGAGATGCTACCAAGGCCTAAACCAATGAGCAATGACATAAGTCAACATACAGCTGGTAACTAAATAGGTGAGAGTACTTAAGTAGGTTGCCATGTGCACAACATACACAAATGAGAGAAAACTATAGACCCACAGGTGAGAACGTTATCTAAGATTTGAGTCTGTTGCACAAAGGGTTGTGTCTAGTAGCTATCCTAGTTCCTAGTACTTATTCAGTACGAGCTTAGCATGGACAAAACAGAAAAACACATCATAGACAGTTAGGTTGTATGTATACCAAGGTTCTTGTCGAGGGTGCGGGTGAACTGGTGGAGTGCCGGGGGCACCTTGAGGCGCTGCTTGAGGATGCGGCGCTGGCGCTGGATGCGCACAACCTTGGGCCACTTAACGAAGCGGTGGAGGTCCTTCTTGGGCGGGAGGGCGCCGCCGATGCCGAATTGCTTCGGCCTTTTCTCGAACAGCGGGTTGGTCACCTTCTCCTGTGCCAGCAACCAACATATCAGCGAGCCGCACTAAGAACAGAACGAATCGAAGGGAAGCAGAGAGGTTTCAGTGAGCGCAAGCGCACCGTTTTCTTCTTCGCCGGGACCGGCGCCTTGCCGCCTCGCTTAGGGGCCTGCAAGATTCGGATCAAGAAACGATAATCAGTGGCTCGCACCGCGGCGGCAAAGATACGAGTGAAGTTGCCCGAGGATGCCCCAAGAAAGCATCACGAAACATCCCCGCTCCGATTACGAAGCGAGATTTTGCATGGACCAGACGGGTGAGGAAAGACATGGAGCGTACCATTTCGCCGGCGGCTGGTTGAGGTCAGCGGGGCGACGGCGAGGGGGCAGACGGAGGCGGGGGAGACGCGGTTCGGAAGCCAGGCGGCGCCTTTATAAGGGCTAGTTCGATAAGATGGGAAAGCTTACGGAGCGTTGGATGCGGGGTGGGGTGAGCTCGGGCTGCTCTGACCGTCCGTCGTGAGGATTAGGGTTTTGGAGGTCGTAGTTGGGCTAAACAGGCCTTGTTGTGCAGAAGATGATGAGAGGTCGTTTGTTTTGGGCTGGGCTGTGATAACTAGCAGGTGGCCCAATCGTATTGTAACTTTCCATATCTAAACAGGCCTGGTCTTGCAGAAGGTTACTTGGCATTTGTATTTCTCGTTTTTCTGCTGCAAGGAATGTAAAATCAGTAGCTCAAACTATTCCGATTTATTCTATGGCATGTTTCAAAATACCCAGGGGTCTCAATGAAAATGTAACATTAATCATACGATAGTTTTGATGGGGTAGCAGACAAGGTAGCTTATCTTGGGATGTGATGACGCGCCCCAAAACCTTGGAGTCTTCGACTTTCGGGATCTTGAGGCATTCAATCTAGCATTGTTATCTCGACAAGTGTGGTGTTGTGGGGATTATTTTGACGGTAAGGAGTAGGGGTATGAATAAGGGTTGATCCTAGCTACAACGCAACTGTGACAGACGGATTTTACGAGTTCAGGCCGCCGGGAGCGCTCTTGTTCGAAAGGGTCTTCGGGGACGACATAGTCCTCGATGCCGAGGCTCTCGTCTTCCTTGGATTCCGGCATGTAATTGTCATCGCCCCCTCCAAAGAGGTCATCGGGATCTAAGTCCTCTGGATGTCCTTCGGGTATGCTGTTCCGCACTGGGGAAGCTTGAGGGTCCTTCCCAGGGTCGTCGGCGTCCTCGGCTGTTGCGTCGCCGTTGTCAGCGGTGGCGTTTTTACCACTGGGTTCCCATTGTTAGGCCTTCGGCATCTACACCGACGTCTTGGGGGGAATTGGGGTGCCAACCATGTAGGCATCATAAGTGGATGTCGTAGTCCACCTGCCGGTGTTTACCAGAGGCGAGCTGTTTTCTGTGGGGCCATCGGCATCTTCATCCATGTATGTGGCCTCGCCATAGTCTAGCACGTCGGTTAAATCGTCGACCGTGGCGACAAGGTAAATTTCCCAATCGTCGGCTTTCAGTCCGATCTGATCATAAACTGAAGCCTTGCCGTCCGAGATAGACATGCTCTGGATACGGTCGCGTATCTCATTGAGGTGAGACAGCACTTCGGAATTCATCGCTTGGTTATAAGCGGGGCTGACTCGAAGTATGCCCAGTGAATAACTTGACGTATCTTCGGCGCAAAGAGGATCTGGAAGCGATTTCGGGTCCTGTACCGAGGTCAGCTCTAAGGCTGACGCCTCTTCAGAGGTGGGAGCCGGATCTACGTCCGGGGTGGTTACGCCCGAGGTCTCGGGCGATGCCACAATGGAGATTGGTTCCGGAGTCGAGCCTCCGGAGCCGGTCAGGTTTTCAATTCGGTTGGGAGTCCATCCTGATAAGACGAGTTCATCGTGGGAGTCTGCAGTGTACTCGGGGTCGCGGAAGGTCACGATCCGACCTGGGGCGTAGTTCTCGACGGAGGCCAGATGGCCCGTCGAGTCGGCGCAGAAATTCATGCTGCTGAACACAAAAGGCTGGCTGGGGGCATAAACGCTCCCACGACCATTGACGTAGTTGATCTGCAGATGAGCCATCGATCCTTCTGTTGATCGCACAACGGAACTCTCAATGAAAGCACCAGTGTCGATGTCAAAACCGGCAGACCTTGGGGTAGGGGGTCCCGAGCTGTGGATCTTCGAATAGATGGTAAAAGGAACAGGGAGACAATGTTTACCCAGGTTCGGGCCCTCTTGATGGAGGTAAAGCGCTACTTCCTGCTCGTGTTTATATCAATGTATCAAGTACAGAGTTGATTTACCTCGAGATCGTGAGATGGGGTCTAACTCTAAGGCTAGGTGAATGATATTGCGTTCATCTCCCCCCTACCGGCTAAATGTGACGCCCCCGATTCAATCATAAACTAATCATGCACGCAAACGTGTACGATCAAGATCAGGGACTCACGGGAAGATATCACAACACAACTCTAAAACATAAATAAGTCATGCAAGCATCATAATACAAGCCAGGGGCCTCGAGGGCTCGAATACAAGTGCTCGATCATAGACGAGTCAGCGGAAGCAACAATATCTGAGTACAGACATAAGATAAACAAGTTTGCCTTAAGAAGGCTAGCACAAACTGGGATACAGATCAAAAGAGGCGCAGGTCTCCTGCCTGGGATCCTCCTAAACTACTCCTGGTCATCGTCAGCGGCCTGCACGTAGTAGTAGGCACCTCCGGTGTAGTAGGAGTCATCGTCGACGGTGGCGTCTAGCTCCTGGGCTCCAGCATCTGGTTGCGACAACCAGGTAGAATGGAAAGGGGGAAAAGAGTGAGAAAAGCAACCGTGAGTACTCATCCAAAGTACTCGCAAGCAAGGATCTACACTACATATGCAGGGGTATCTGTGTAAAGGGGCAGTATCGGTGGACTGAACTGCAGAATGCCATAATAAGAGGGGGATAGCTAGTCCTGTCGAAGACTACGCTTCTGGCAGCCTCCATCTTGCAGCATGTAGAAGAGAGTAGATGGTAAGTTCACCAAGTAGCATCGCATATCATAATCCTACCCGGCGATCCTCCCCTCGTCGCCCTGTGTGAGAGCGATCACCGGGTTATATCTGGCACTTGGAAGGTGTGTTTTATTAAGTATCCGGTTTTAGTAGTCATAAGGTCAAGGTACAACTCCGGGTCGCCTGTTACCATGGACACGGCTATTCGAATAGATCAACTTCCCTGCAGGGGTGCACCACATAACCCAACACGCTCGATCCCATTTGGCCGGACACACTTTCCTGGGTCATGCCCGGCCTCGGAAGATCAACGCGTCGCAACCCTACCTAGGCACAACAGAGAGGTCAGCACGCCGGTCTAAATCCTATGGCGCAGGGGTCTGGACCCATCGCCCATTGCACACCTGCACGTTGCGAGGGCGGCCGGAAGCAGAACTAGCCCCCTTAATACAAGAGCAGGCTTACGTTCCAATCCGGCGCGCGCCGCTCAGTCGCTGACGTCACGAAGGCTTCGGCTGATACCACGACGTCGAGTGCCCATAACTGTTCCTACGTAGTTGGTTAGTGCGTATAGGCCAGTGGCCAGACTCAGATCAAATACCAAGATCTCGTTAAGCGTGTTAAGTATCCGCGAATGCCGACCAGGGCCAGGCCCACCTCTCTCCTAGGTGGTCTCAACCTGCCTTGTCGCTCCGCCACAAAGTAACAGTCAGGGGCCGTCGGGAACCCAGGCCCACCTCTACCGGGATGGAGCCACCTGCCCCTTCAGCCCCCATCTCCGAACAGTATCATAAGTAATGTAACAGTATAAAGTATATATCATACGCCCGTGATCACCTCCCGAGGTGATCACGGCTCAAGATGGCAACGGGGACGAAACCCATCGGGTTTTTCCTTCCCAAACCCATCCCCACGAGAAAATCGTAAACCCGTCCCCGTCCCCATCACCGTGTGCGGGGCTAGTTTTCTGCCCGTCCCCTAAACCCATCGGGTTTCGGGGAACCCACGGGCAACCCACGATAAAATCAAAATATTTAAACAAACATAGTGGCGACAAAGAATAACATTTCAGCAGCAAAACAAGAACATTTCAGCAGCATAACTTGAGTAAATTTCAAAAAAAAACAATAGTAGATGGTTCAACAGCTATATAAGTTCTGAAATAGAACTTATAGTTCACAAATCACTTTAAAGTTGGAATCATCATGGCATCTTTCACATCTCCAAGCCTCCAAACGACCATCTTCAAATCTTCCAATGCCAAATCAAAGTGCCAAGTCCTAGGGAAGATCAAAATTCGCTCAAGCTAAAGTTAAACATGAGAAAAATATGCAGATTAGTATATGAAATTTGCAAGTACCTGTACTTCACCTGCATTCCCTCTTGAATGTCTTGAAGACAACTCCAAAAGCTTTGTCCTTATTCATTGTCAGCATCTATGAGAATCAAATAAGTAGTAATGAACATCTTATGAAACATTGCAGCAAGATAATGATAAACTTTATGCTGTATGTAAAGAAAGACACACCTTTATATTTGTTTCTTATCCAATCTTGTGAACACACCAAGGCCTCTAAGATTTCGGGGGTAAGATGATGTAATTTCGCAGGTATTGCCGGGTTTCGGGTTCGGGGACTACCGAAACGGGTGTAAACCCATGAAACGTGTCGGGTTGTATAATGTGCCCAACAACAGCCCCGCGGGGATGAAAAGATGCCCATCCCCGTCCCCTAATAGGGTAAAAACCCACAGGGACACGGCTTTCGGGGCCCCATTGCCATCTTGAATCACGGCCCAATAGTATAGCATGGCAGACGGACAAGAGTGTAGGGCCACGGATGGAATACTAGCATCCTATACTAAGCATTTAGGATTGCAGGTAAGGGTAACAACTGTAGCAACAATGACAAGCTATGCAGCAGAATAGGATTAACGGAAAGCAGAACATGCTACACTACACTAATGCAAGCAGTATAGAGAAGAATAGGCGATATCTGGTGATCAAGGGGGGGGGCTTGCCTAGTTGTTCTGGCAAGAGAAGGGTTCATCGTCGATGTAGTCGATCACAAGGGTACCAGCAGCGGTCTCGGGGTCTACTGGAAAGAAGTAATGGAGGGGGAACACAATAAATAACAGAGCAATCAAAACATCACAAAGCATAACATGGCAATACGCGGTGCTAGGGATGACCTAACGCAATAGTGGGTGCTACTGGCGAAGGGGGGAAACATTCGGGAAAGTATTCCCGGTGTTTCACGTTTTCGGACAGATGAACCGGAGGGGGAAAGTTGCTTGTTCGCTATGCTAGGGATGTGTGGTGGACGAACGGGCTACGTATCCGGATTTGTCTCGTTGTTCTGAGCAACTTTCATGTACAAAGTATTTTAATCCGAGTTACGGTTTAATTTCTACGAATTGTTGAAGTTTATACAATATTAGGGAAATATCTCGATTTGAATTAAAATACCTAAATTACTTTTTATACACAGGAGGGGGCTAGCCCATTAGAATGACAGTGGGGTCCAGTCAGCAGGCCAGTCAAACAGTTGACCAGTCAAAGTTGACTCGTCAACAGGGTCAAGGGGACCCACCTGTCATTGGCACATGTGTTGATTTTATTTATTCGATTAGTTCAATTAGTGGTGGGGCCCAATTGTTAGTGAGACATAATTTTATCAATGGATTTAATTGTTTAGATTAGACTATTTAGCAAGTGGGGGCCCATTAGTCAGTCTGTTAAGTGTTGGGTTAGTTTTAAAGGCTGGTTAGGCCTGCTGTTAACGGCGGTGGCTTTGGCCACGGCGGACAGGCTCAGGGGAGCCACAGCGGAGGGGCTCCCTGTAGCAGCAGCGGCTGGAGCCGACGCGTGCGCGGCCAGCGACCGGCGGCGGCGGCGGCAGGGTCGTGCGACCGGGCGGGGCAGTAGCGGCGGGGCGTACACAGGCGGGCGACGAGCGCGGGTCGTCCGGCGCGGGTGCAGGAGCAGAGCGCCGGCGCAGGGGGAAGGCAGCAGAAGTGGGAAAGTGGGGGCCGGTGGCTGGCGCGTGGCATGGGGGTGGAGGAACGCCGGGAGTTGCGGCGGGCGGCGCAGTTCGCGAGCGGCCGAGCGGTGACAGCCATGCGCATGCGGGTATACAGAGGGCGGGGCCGGCGGTAGTAGCGGGTGGCAGCGAACGGCGAGCGGGCACGGAAGGATGCGGCGGGGCGTGGCCAGGGGCAGCCAAGGCGCGCGGACGCATCCAGGGCTCGTGGCGAGTGGAGCCGAGCGGTGGTCGGGCGCAGTCGTGTGCGAGACAGAGGCGCGATGAGTGCGTGCTCATCGTGAGCTCGTCGCGGCGATCTACGGCGGGAGAAACGGAAGGGGAAGAGGTGGAGGAGAGAGGGGCTCACGGAGGCCCTGTAGTTGAGCACAAGCGGGCTCTGGGAGGAGTCTGGGAGGCGCCGGAATCGTCGGGGATCACCGGCAGTGGTCCGAGGTAAACGGAGCTCGATCCCGATGATGTAGGGGGGCCCGGCTTGAGCTCGTGGTCGAGGAGGACGTAGCGGTTGCTAGCGGAGCTGCTGGACACATCAGTGAGACGAGAGGCGGTCGGTGGCCGCGGGATCGACGCGGCGACGACGACGACCGCGTCGGGTGCCTCTCCAGATCGGGGAGGAGAGCGAGGGGGAGAGGGGGGTAGTGGCTAGGGTTTGACCGGGGTCGCGGGGTCGAGGGAGAGTGGCGAAGGGGGTCTTGTAGTCGAGGGGGAGGAGTGGATGGCCGGCACCTGGCCGGGGCACCATGGATGGCCTCCACGCCCTCCTGTGAACAGGAGGTGGGAGGAGGGCGGCTGGGCTAGGCCTCCCCAGCCACATGGGCCTAAGCGCCCAGTAGTTTAGGTTTTCTACTTTTTTATTTTTGTTTAATCTTTAAATTTTATTTTTCAAATTGCTTTAGTTTTGTAAAACATTCAACTAGCACCTAAAATAGTAACATTAATTATACCACTGCCATAATAACTTTGGCACCTAGCTAAAATAGTTTAGTATTTTATAAAATATAATAGGAGTATAATTAATTGTTTTGCTGTTGTTTTAATCACTTTAGGGTATTTAATTATTTTATAAAGATGTTGTTTCTTCTCCAATATTATCCATGATTCATTTGTCGCATTAAGAACATTATAGTTTTGACTTTTGAAAACTTTTGTTGTTTGCCTTTAATTAAAATTTGAATTTGAATCATTTTGAACTAACGCGAGTTTATCAACAGTAACCGAGGTGACGTGGCATCATTAGCGGAGGTTTACTGTAGCTTAATTATCCGGGCGTCACAATTCTCCTCCACTACAAGAAATCTCGTCCCGAGATTTAAGAGGGGAAGTGAGGGGGAAGTGATTTGGTTACGAAATTCTAACGAGCGTTCTCAATCTTGGTTGCTCTTCTCGAAGCGGTCGATCCATTATGTTGATGTCTTCATTTCTACGCTTCAGGTCTTCAAGAAGTAGTATGCATCCTTTCTTCGGGATCTCCATCGTACTTACGGAAAGGATAAGGGGTAGCTACGAAAGGACGGACCTCTACAAGGTTGCTTATCTGGTAGATAATATCGGGGAAGGTGGCGGAAAGTAACTCTCGAATTGAAATTTAAGAAATTATCGAGAGCAAAGTAAGAAGGTGCAAAATAGAAGTTTCAAGCGCATAGGCAATTATTCGACGCCTGTGACAGGGCATGAAAAGGGGTTTAGAGCAGCGGGAATAAGTACTGTGTCTGATACCAGAATAGATCATCTCTAGGAAGGTGACCCGCGTATTACATACGGTGTCAAACACGAGGAATAACTATGGCAAACAGGGGTGTACAGGAGAGACAGGTTTCGATCCTGTGGAACTATGGGGTTATGGGCCCACCATGTGGGTAAAAGTAGGAAGGGCGGAGACATTTTGCGTGATCATGCAAGCAAGGCATGTCAGAGGGTAGCCTGTCGATTATGTCGGCAACAATGTCGGTACCAAGGGCGAGGGACGAAGAGAACCATTTTCCTGCTCGTTGAACAAGGCGGACCAATAGGAAAAGTTCTCATCCATCGGTGGCTACCGGAATGTCACCAACTATAGTAACAGGGTCTTGCTGACAGAATTGTACACCAAGGTGTTTACATAAGCAGGAGAATATTACTGCTTAGATCATATAGACCTCAAGAAAAGTTAAACCAAACAATGGAATGGACAATTATGATTCTTAGTTTAAACAAGACAATGGAAAGAAAAATGTGTTTAAGCACATACTTCAAGGGTATATCCTTCCCAAGGACAAGCAGAGCATGATATCCATGATAGGATATAATGTAGAAGACTCTTTAGGTAAGGGGAGAGAAATTGCATGCCATTACCCATACAACGGTGTTTGGATAATTGATAAAGAAAATTTAGCATTGTGCTTCTTATTGAAATTCGGAGTACCACAGACATGCTTCAAGATAGCATTGACATGGTCTTCAAGCAAAGGTCGGACTTTGGATACACAAAGGATCCATCAGGATAAACTTATTAAACAAGGCATTCAATTTCCTCATGGAAAAATGGTTAACCTTGTTAAAAAGGAAACTATAACACTAGGTCCTATGGTCAGGTGTACTAGGCATGACATCACCTTACCGGGTCATGTAGAGACCAATGTTATAACTATTGGAAATATGTCCCAACCATCATATCTGACCGAGATTCAGATCCGATTGGTGTCAGGATACCTCAGACTCAGGATGCCTGAGAAGAAAAGGTGCAACACAAATTGTCGAGATGTCATTGTAAGATTCTCGGGAAATGAACTATGGAAGCGAGTTCCGAAACAAGAGTTCATCATTTAACCAAGGAGAGGACGAGGAGGTGGTTGATGAAATTAATGACAATTCAATGAGATTTTCAAAAGATGGATTTCCACAACAAGGAGATAACATTTGTCAGATCAAATGATATAATGAGGTATGCTCGAGGAAAACATACACAGTTAAACATTGGTTGAAAAGTGCACCCGAAATATGGGCTTAGGTAGCATGATCAATGTTAGAATGGTGATTTGATAACCAATGGTCTAAGAATGAAATATCGATCATTAACTTCAAAGCAATAGGGTTGCTAGAAGTTTTGAAGTCGCACATCATAGTTCAATTGTCGGTTTTCCGGTTAGAAACAACACGGGGACCAAGGAATGAACTGATATGGCAAGAAGTATCACCTGTATCAAGAATTCTTAAGAGGTGGTGAAATTCTCACGACATTCTTGACATAAAAGATGGTAATACTCCAGTGTAAAGAACAAATGCTGGATAGCAAGGAACTCAAGGTATAACACAAAACATGAACAAGTTTGTGTTGGGGGAAGGCAAAAATGTTGTCGATGATAACACAAATCATCGAGGGGCAAGGATGGTATTTCCCATCATGAATTCGATTGATATACTGGAAGAGCTCAAAATGTTGATGATGATCACAACAGAATTGTCGAGAGATTTCATGAAGATGTAATCGGTCGGCGATGACATCAAGTCAAAGGAATGATGAAGCAAAAGGTTATTGGAACCACAGATACTACACAAACTCGGGGTCAAGTTTGTTGTTCGAGGTGAAACGATAAGACAAGGAAATTGACGAAAGCTTAGTTCATCGCCGAAAGTTGTGCTCCGGGAATAAGGACCAGGTAGCACAGTTAAAATTTAGCACAATAAGGATATAGCCAATCAGGCAAGGAATGACAGGATTATTAAACTCATAAGTAACGAAAATTACTTAGAGTAATGAATTGCAGTGCGGAATCGGTACACTTATCGGTGTTCTTGAGTGACTAATAACTCAAAACTCGAGGGGGATAGGAATCGGCGAGAATAATAGTTGATGAAGAACTCATAAGAAGTTATGTAGTTCTGTGATATTCTCGAGGTACCAGAGGGTATACTCGAAGGTAGAGCAGAATAGAGGTTGGACAGGTGTATAATCCTGCAGAAGACAAGTACTTCAACTTGTCCGAGAATGGGATCAAAGAAGAACAATATGGTCGGAACCACGATCGCAAAGGACCAAACATAGATACAGGACGAACCTATAACAAGGGGATTATTATCATTACAAGAAGCTTTGATGATAAGTTTCACATCGGGTCCATGGGCATGAACGCAAAGGCCCAAGGTCGACTCCCACTTCTTCAATCAATAACCTTTCATTTTACTTCTCGCTTTTGATGAAGCTGTAGTGTAGAAATTTTATCTGGCGAAACAACAGAAGAGTATGACTCGCGAAAACTTTCGGGTTCATACGGTTTGGGGACGGCATGGGTTCAACCCATCGGGCATCTTAGGATCATATACCACAAATTTCAAGAATAAATAACACAAGATCGATAGTAGAGCATGCTTGAGCAAGCAGAGGATACAATTAACAAAGGCATTATGTTTCCAAGGAAAGGCTCACAAGATTATTGAATATGAAGGACGTTGTCGGATAAAACACGACAAAGGGTCTCGTGGTCCACAAGGGATCTGATGTGAGCATCGGTACTCAACCAGAGGAAGAAAGAATGCAAGGAGATCAGATTATAGAAACAACTGACTAATTCAAAGCTCAAATGTAAAGGAATTATGATTTTCTATCAAGGGATCAGAAGCAAGCGCTCTGATTAAGGATGGATAAGTTGCGTAGACTTAGGGGTACAATCGATGGCAATTCGATTGGTCGAGAACCAGCTCATGTTTAAAACGATGTCTGAGCCAGAAGGATGAATTCTAGGATCTGATTGAGGATTGAGAGCATTCACATCATATTGGATCAACGGAATCAAAATGATAATGACAGGGGATGCCAATAAGATTATGAGACTTATGGGATTAACCATAATGTAATCAAGCAAGAATTTTAAGAGTAATAGGCTGTTGAGGATTTTCGGAAGATCGAATGGTATTTTGAAGATTGGTGACATACATGAATCAATTGGGGATGAGTGGATACTCAGTCAGTGCGAGAAATTATTCGTAGGGGTATTCAGGTGGCAAAGAACTGCAAGGCAGTAGGCACAAAGTATTCTCGGGGTATCTTGTAATAACAAGATCGACTGGGAATAAAATTAAGCACGATAGGTGTAAGTATTTATCCATAGGGATATTTTGGTGGTAGGGAATTGCAAAAGCAACGGGCACAAAGTCTCGAGAGAATATCGGAGAGTATCTTAAAAATCTTCTGGTGCAGCAGACGATCATCTGTAATAAGGGGCTCTCCGGAAGGAAGTAATTACGAGAACCTAGGGTTAGAGTTAGCAAAATCATTTAACCCGAATAGAAGAGAGATCAGAATCCCAGAGTAAAGACAAGGAATAAAAGATTCTAATACCACCCAATGGCGACGTGGGCCCATAAGCCACACAACCATGTTAGTAAAAGTTTTGCAATGACTAGACTCAACTTCGGCCAAGGAGTTGGAAGGGGGATTCCTACAGGCAGTCGGCTCTGATACCAACTTGTGACGCCCCCAATTCAATCGTACACTAATCATGTACGCAAACGTGTATGATCAAGATCAGGGACTCACGGGAAGATATCACAACACAACTCTAAACCATAAATAAGTCATACAAGCATCATAATACAAGCCAGGGGCCTCAAGGGCTCGAATACAAGTGCTCGATCATAGACGAGTCAGCGGAAGCAACAATATCTGAGTACAGACATAAGATAAACAAGTTTGCCTTAAGAAGGCTAGCACAAACTGGGATACAGATCGAAAGAGGCGCAGGCCTCCTGCCTGGGATCCTCCTAAACTACTCCTGGTCGTCGTTAGCGGCCTGCACGTAGTAGTAGGCACCTCCGGTGTAGTAGGAGTCGTTGTCGACGGTGGCGCCTGGCTCCTGGGCTCCAGCATCTGGTTGCGACAACCAGGTAGAATGGAAAGGGGGAAAAGAGGGAGAAAAGCAACCGTGAGTACTCATCCAAAGTACTCGCAAGCAAGGATCTACACTACATATGCAGGGGTATCTGTGTAAAGGGGCAGTATCGGTGGACTGAACTGTAGAATGCCATAATAAGAGGGGGATAGCTAGTCCTGTCGAAGACTACGCTTCTGGCAGCCTCCATCTTGCAGCATGTAGAAGAGAGTAGATGGTAAGTTCACCAAGTAGCATCGCATATCATAATCCTACCCGGCGATCCTCCCCTCGTCGCCCTGTGTGAGAGCGATCACCGGGTTATATCTGGCACTTGGAAGGTGTGTTTTATTAAGTATCCGGTTCTAGTAGTCATAAGGTCAAGGTACAACTCCGGGTTGCCTGTTACCGTGGACATGGCTATTCGAATAGATCAACTTCCCTGCAGGGGTGCACCACATAACCCAACACGCTCGATCCCATTTGGCCGGACACACTTTCCTCGGTCATGCCCGGCCTCGGAAGATCAACACGTCGCAGCCCTACCTAGGCACAACAGAGAGGTCAGCACGTCGGTCTAAATCCTATGGCGCAGGGGTCTGGGCCCATCGCCCATTGCACACCTGCATGTTGCGAGGGCGGCCGGAAGCAGAACTAGCCCCCTTAATACAAGAGCAGGCTTACGTTCCAATCCGATGCGCGCCGCTCAGTTGCTGACGTCACGAAGGCTTCGGCTGATACCACGACGTCGAGTGCCCATAACTGTTCTCGCGTAGTTGGTTAGTGCGTATAGGCCAGTGGCCAGACTTAGATCAAATACCAAGATCTCGTTAAGCGTGTTAAGTATCTGCGAATGCCGACCAGGGCCAGGCCCACCTCTCTCCTAGGTGGTCTCAACCTGCCCTGTCGCTCTGCCACAAAGTAACAGTCGGGGGCCGTGGGGAACCCAGGCCCACCTCTACCGAGATGGAGCCACCTGCCCCTTCAGCCCCCATCTCCGAACAGTATCATAAGTAATGTAACAGTATAAAGTATATATCATACGCCCGTGATCACCTCCCGAAGTGATCACGGCCCAGTAGTATAGCATGGCAGACGGACAAGAGTGTAGGGCCACTAATTGAATACTAGCATCCTATACTAAGCATTTAGGATTGCAGGTAAGGGTAACAACTCTAGCAACAATGACAGGCTATGCAGCAGAATAGGATTAACGGAAAGCAGTAACATGCTACACTACACTAATGCAAGCAGTATAGAGAAGAATAGGCGATATCTGGTGATCGGGGGGGGCTTGCCTGGTTGCTCTGGCAAGAGAAGGGTTCGTCATCGATGTAGTCGATCACAGGGGTACCAGCAGTGGTCTCGGGGTCTATCGGAAAGAAGTAACGAAGGGGGAATGATACGTCTCCAACGTATCTATAATTTTTGATTGCTCCATGCTATATTATCTTCTGTTTTGGACATTATTGGGCTTTATTATACACTTTTATATTATTTTTGGGACTAACCTATTAACCGGAGGCCCAGCCCAGAATTGCTGTTTTTTGCCTATTTCAGAGTTTCGCAGAAAAAGAATATCAAACGGAGTCCAAACGGAATGAAACCTTCGGGAACGTGATTTTCGGATCGAACATGATCCAGAGGACTTGGACCCTACATCAAGAAATCAAGCAGGAAGCCACGAGGTAGGGGGCGCGCCTACCCCCCAGGCACGCCCTCCACCCTCGTGGGCCCCACGTTGCTGCACCGACGTATTCCTTCCTCCTATATATACCTACGCACCCCCAAACGATCAGATACGGAGCCAAAAACCTAATTCCACCGCCGCAACCTTCTGTACCCACGAGATCCCATCTTGGGGCCTGTTCCGGAGCTCCGCCGGAGGGGGCATCCATCACGGAGGGCTTCTACATCAACACCATAGCCTCTCCGATGAAGTGTGAGTAGTTTACCTCAGACCTTCGGGTCCATAGTTATTATCTAGATGGCTTCTTCTCTCTTTTTGGATCTCAATACAATGTTCTCCCCCTCTCTCGTGGAGATTTATTCGATGTAATCTTCTTTTGCGGTGTGTTTGTTGAGACCGATGAATTGTGGGTTTATGATCAAGTTTATCTATGAACAATATTTGAATCTTCTGAATTCTTTTATGTATGATTGGTTATCTTTGCAAGTCTCTTCGAATTATCAGTTTGGTTTGGCCTACTAGATTGATCTTTCTTGCAATGGGAGAAGTGCTTAGCTTTAGGTTCAATCTTGCGGTGTCCTTTCCCAGTGACAGTAGGGGCAGCAAGGCACGTATTGTATTGTTGCCATCGAGGATAACAAGATGGTTTTTTTATCATATTGCATGAATTTATCCCTCTACATCATGTCATCTTGCTTAAAGCGTTACTCTGTTCTTATGAACTTAATTCTCTAGATGCATGCTGGATAGCGGTCGATGTGTGGAGTAATAGTAGTAGATGCAGGCAGGAGTCGGTCTACTTGTCTCGGACGTGATGCCTATATACATGATCATACCTAGATATTCTCGTAACTATGCTCAATTCTGTCAATTGCTCAACAGTAATTTGTTCACCACCGTAAAATACATATGCTCTTGAGAGAAGCCACTAGTGAAACCTATGGCCCCCGGGTCTATTTTCCATCATATTAATCTCCCAACACTTAGCAATTTCTTTTGCCGTTTTTATTTACTTTCTTTACTTTGCATCTTTATCACAAAAATACAAAAAATATTATCATATCATATCTATCAGATCTCACTCTCGTAAGTGACCGTGTAGGGATTGACAACCCCTTATCGCGTTGGTTGCGAGGATTTATTTGTTTGTGTAGGTGCAGGGGACTCGCGCGTAGCCTCCTACTGGATTGATACCTTGGTTCTCAAAAACTGAGGGAAATACTTACGCTACTTGGCTGCATCACCCTTTCCTCTTCAAGGGAAAACCAACGCGGTGCTCAAGAGGTAGCAAGAAGGATTTCTGGCGCCGTTGCCGGGGAGGTCTACGCAAAAGTCAACATACCAAGTACCCATCACAAACCCTTATCTCCCGCATTACATTATTCGCCATTTGCCTCTCGTTTTCCTCTCCCCCACTTCACCCTTGCCGTTTTATTCGCCCTCTCTTTTCCGTTCACCTTCTTCTTTCCTTTTTGCCCCTCGCTCTTTCTGCCGTTATGTCTGAAATTGGGGAAATTATTGTCGATATGGACAATAATAATATCATGGAAAATTCTGATGCTCCTGCTGAAGAACCCCCTACCTTGCATACAAAAAGATTTCGAATTGGTAGTGGTAATATTATTGGAAAAGGAGTTATTCAAGATTTCTTTACTTGTGCCGGTGCTTTGCCTTCTATGGGTAGTTCCATTCTTCATAGAACTAGTAGTCTTGACGACGCTATTGCCATGCTTGTAGTTGAACTTGAAAGACAATTTATGCACATGCATCCCTGCATACAGAGGATTTTCCTAGAATTTTCTAACATTGAACATTCTTCTGTTAAGCGGGCCGCTACTATCTTTTTGGCTCATGAATTCAGATTTATTATAAGAGAGGCCAAAGAAATGTTTGCGCATTATAGGGTGGACGCCGGACGTCCTCCCATAGAAACTATCTTATTTGATCAAGAGGAAATAATGCGTTTTCAATCTCTAGATTATGTTGCTTTTAATGAAAACCTTAGAAAAAAGGTTCCTACCAATATTCTAGTTGATAGAATTTCTGAACTTAATGATGATTTTGCTATTCGAAATAATGAGCTAGGATATTCTCTCGAATATAGGCTCACAAAGTTCTGTCAAAAGAATGCTTATAATGATGAATTGGTTGTGCAATACGAAGGGCCGAAGGAGGAACCTATACCTCCTAAAATTGATCTTGGGGACTTTTGTCCCATTAAATTTAGCCATTTTGATTACTTTTGCTTGCCTCAAAGAAAACTTGCTGCTGAACGTAGAGAATATGAAATGAGTTTTAATGATCTATCCTATTACTATGGCACTACCTAGATCTATCCTTGCTTTTATGCCTAGCTAGGGGCGTTAAACGATAGCGCTTGTTGGGAGGCAACCCAATTTTTATTTTTAGTTTTAGTTTTTTGCTTCTGTTTAGGAATAAATATTTGTTCTAGCCTCTGGTTAGATGTGTTTTTATGTTTCAATTAGTGTTTGTGCCAAGTTAAACCTATAGGATCTTCTTGGATGATAGTTATTTGATCTTGCAGAAATTTCCAGAAACTTTCTGTTCACGAAAACAATTGTTAAAAATCACCAGAACGTGATAAAATAGT
Source organism: Triticum aestivum (assembly GCF_018294505.1). Lineage (NCBI taxonomy): Eukaryota > Viridiplantae > Streptophyta > Magnoliopsida > Poales > Poaceae > Triticum > Triticum aestivum. The sequence continues at coordinate 243,999,216 of NC_057814.1, forward strand.
TATTCCAATTTCTGCTGATCAAGAAACAAATTTCCTATGTCTTCCTATTTTTTCTGATTTTTTGGAGTTCCAGAAGTTTGCGTTAGTTACAGGTTACTACAGACTGTTCTGTTTTTGACAGATTCTGTTTTTCGTGTGTTGTTTGCTTATTTTGATGAATCTATGGCTAGTAAAAGAGTTTATAAACCATAGAGAAGTTGTAATACAGTAGGTTTAACACCAATATAAATGAAGAATGAGTTCATTACAGTACCTTGAAGTGGTCTTTTGTTTTCTTTCGCTAACGGAGCTCACGAGATTTTCTGCTGAGTTTTGTGTTGTGAAGTTTTCAAGTTTTGGGTGAAAGATTTGATGGATTATGGAACAAGGAGTGGCAAGAGCCTAATCTTGGGGATGCCCATGGCACCCCCAATATAATCTAAGGACACCTAAAAGCCAAAGCTTGGGGATGCCCCGGAAGGCATCCCCTCTTTCGTCTACTTCCATCGGTAACTTTACTTGGAGCTATATTTTTATTCACCACATGATATGTGTTTTGCTTGGAGCGTCTTGTATGATTTGAGTCTTTGTTTTTTAGTTTACCACAATCATATTTGTTGTACACACCTTTTGAGAGAGACACACATGATTCGGAAATTATTAGAATACTCTATGTGCTTCACTTATATCTTTTGAGTTATATAGTTTTTGCTCTAGTACTTCACTTATATCTTTTAGAGCACGGTGGTGGATTTGTTTTATAGAAACTATTGATCTCTCATGCTTCACTTAGATTATTTTGAGAGTCTTAAATAGCATGGTAATTTTCTAAATAATCCTAATATGCTAGGTATTCAAGAATAGTAAAAACTTTCTTATGAGTGTTTTGAATACTAAGAGAAGTTTGATGATTGATGATTGTTTTGAGACATGGAGGAAGTAATATTAAAGTTGTGCTAGTTGAGTAGTTGTGAATTTGAGAAATACTTGTGTTGAAGTTTGCAAGTCCCGTAGCATGCACATATGGTAAACATTATGTAACAAATTTGAAACATGAGTGTTCTTTGATTGTCCTCCTTATGAGTGGCGGTCGGGGACGAGCGATGGTCTTTTCCTACCAAATCTATCCCCCTAGGAGCATGCGTGTAGTGCTTGGTTTTTGATGACTTGTAGATTTTTGCAATAAGTATGTGAGTTCTTTATGACTAATGTTGAGTCCATGGATTATACACACTCTCACCTTTCCATCATTGCTAGCCTCTTCGGTACCGTGCATTGCGCTTTCTCACATTGAGAGTTGGTGCAAACTTCGCCGGTGCATCCAAACCCCGTGATATGATACGCTCTTTCACACATAAACCTCCTTATATCTTCCTCAAACTAGCCACCATACCTACCTATATGGCATTTCCATAGCCATTCCGAGACATATTGCCATGCAACTTTCCACCATTCTGTTTATCATGACACGTTCATCATTGTCATATTGCTTTGCATGATCATGTAGTTGACATAGTATTTGTGACAAATCCACCGTTCATAATTCTTTCATACATGTCACTTTTGGTTCATTTCCTATCCCGCTACACCGCCGGAGGCATTCATATAGAGTCATACTCTGTTCTAGTATCGAGTTGTAATCATTGAGTTGTAAATAAATAGAAGTGTGATGATCATATTTTTTTAGAGCATTGTCCCAAGTGAGGAATAAAAAAAGAGAAAGGCCATAAAAAAAAGAGAAGGCCCAAAAAAATGAGAGAAAAAGAGAGAAGGGACAATGTTACTATCCTCTTACCACACTTGTGCTTCAAAGTAGCACCATGATCTTCATGATAGAGAGTCTCTTGTTTTGTCACTTTCATATACTAGTGGGAATTTTTCATTATAGAACTTGGCTTGTATATTCCAACAATGGGCCTCCTCAAGTGCCCTAGGTCTTCGTGAGCAAGCAAGTTGGATTCACACCCACTTAGTTTCTTTTGTTGAGCTTTCATATATTTATAGCTCTAGTGCATCCGTTGCATGGCAATCCCTACTCCTTGCATTAACATCAATCGATGGGCATATCCATAGCTCATTGATTAGCCTCGTTGATGTGAGACTTTCTCCCTTTTTGTCTTCTCCACATAACCCCCATCATTATATTCTATTCCACCCATAGTGCTATATCCATGGCTCACGCTCATGTATTGCGTGAAGGTTGAAAAGGTTTGAGATTACTAAAGTATGAAACAATTGCTTGGCTTGTCATCGGGGTTGTGCATGATGAGAGCATTCTTGTGTGACGAAAATGGAGCATGACTAAACTATATGATTTTGTATGGATGAACTTTCTTTGGCCATGTTATTTTGAGAGGACATAATTGCTTAGTTAGTATGCTTGAAGTATTATTATTTTTATGTCAATATTAAACTTTTATCTTGAATCTTTCGGATCTGAATATTCATACCACAATTAAGAAGAATTACATTGAAATTATGCCAAGTAGCATTCCACATCAAAAATTCTGTTTTTATCATTTACCTACTCGAGGATGAGCAGGAATTAAGCTTGGGGATGCTTGATACGTCTCCAACGTATCTATAATTTTTTATTGCTCCATGCTATATTATCTTCTGTTTTGGACATTATTGGGCTTTATTATACACTTTTATATTATTTTTGGGACTAATCTATTAACCGGAGGCCCAACCCATAATTGCTTTTTTTGCCTATTTCAGAGTTTCGCAGAAAAAGAATATCAAACGGAGTCCAAACGGAATGAAACCTTCGGGAACGTAATTTTCGGAACGAACGTGATCTAGAGGACTTGGACCCTACGTCAAGAAAGCTACCAGGAAGCCACGAGGTAGGGGGCGCGCCTACCCCCCTGGGCGCGCCCTCCACCCTCGTGGGCCCCATGTTGCTCCACTGACGTACTCCTTCCTCCTATATATACCTACGTACCCCCAAACGATCAGAGACGGAGCCAAAAACCTAATTCCACCGCCGCAACCTTCTGTACCCGTGAGATCCCATCTTGGGGCCTGTTCCGGAGCTCCGCCGGAGGGGCCATCGATCATGGAGGGCTTCTACATCAACACCATAGCCTCTCCGATGAAGTGTGAGTAGTTTACCTCAGACCTTCGAGTCTATAGTTATTAGCTAGATGTCTTCCTCTCTCTTTTTGGATCTCAATACAATGTTCTCCCCCTCTCTTGTGGAGGTCTATTCGATGTAATCTTCTTTTGCGGTGTGTTTGTTGAGATCGATGAATTGTGGGTTTATGATCAAGTTTATCTATGAATAATATTTGAATCTTCTGAATTCTTTTATGTATGATTGGTTATCTTTGCAAGTCTCTTCGAATTATCAGTTTGGTTTGGCATACTAGATTGGTCTTTCTTGCAATGGGAGAAGTGCTTAGCTTTGGGTTCAATCTTGCGGTGTCCTTTCCCAGTGACAGTAGGGGCAGCAAGGCACGTATTGTATTGTTGCCATCGAGGATAACAAGATGGGGTTTATATCATATTGCATGAGTTTATCCCTCTACATCATGTCATCTTGCTTAAAGCGTTACTCTGTTCTTATGAACTTAATACTCTAGATGCATGCTGGATAGCCGTCGATGTGTGGAGTAATAGTAGTAGATGCAGACAGGAGTCGGTCTACTTGTTTCGGACGTGGTGCCTATATACATGATCATACCTAGATATTCTCATAACTATGCTCAATTCTGTCAATTGCTCAACAGTAATTTGTTCACCCACCGTAAATACTTATGCTCTCGAGAGAAGCCACTAGTGAAACCTATGCCCCCCTGGTCTATTTTCCATCATATTAATCTTCCAACACTTAGCTATTTCCGTTGCCTTTTATTTTACTTTGCATCTTTATCACAAAAATACCAAAAATATTATCTTATCATATCTATCAGATCTCACTCTCGTAAGTGACCGTGTAGGGATTGACAACCCCTTATTGCATTGGTTGCGAGGATTTATTTGTTTGTGTAGGTGCGAGGGACTCGTGTGTAGCCTCCTACTGGATTGATACCTTGGTTCTCAAAAACTGAGGGAAATACTTACGCTACCTTGCTGCATCACCCTTTCCTCTTCAAGGGAAAACCAACGCAGTGCTCAAGAGGTAGCAGGTGAAAGATCGTGGATGTCGCCTAGAGGGGGGGGGGTGAATAGGCGCTTTAAAATAATTACGGTTTAGGCTTGAACAAATGCGGAATAAACGTAGCGGTTAATTTGACAAGCACAAAACCTACAACAACTAGGCTCACCTATGTGCACCAACAACTTATGCTAAGCAAGATAAACAACTAAGTGATAGCAAGATATATGACAAGAAACAATATGGCTATCACAAAGTAAAGTGCATAAGTAAAGGGTTCGGGTAAGAGATAACCGAGACACGCGGAGACGACGATGTATCCCGAAGTTCACACCCTTGCGGATGCTAATCTCCGTTTGGAGCGGTGTGGAGGCACAATGCTCCCCAAGAAGCCACTAGGGCCACCGTAATCTCCTCACGCCCTCGCACAATGCAAGATGCCGTGATTCCACTAAGGGACCCTTGAGGGTGGTCACCGAACCCGTACAAATGGCAACCCTTGGGGGCGGTCACCGAACCCGTACACTTTGGCAACCCTTGGGGGCGGTCACCGGAACCCGTCAAATTGCTCGGGGCTATCTCCACAACCTAATTGGAGACCCCGACGCTTGCCCGGAGCTTTACACCACAATGATTGAGCTCCGAACACCACCAACCGTCTAGGGCGCCCAAGCACCCAAGAGGAACAAGCTCAAGGGCACCAAGCACCCAAGAGTAATAAGCTTCTCAAGTTGTAACTTCCACGTATCACCGTGGAGAACTCAAACCGATGCACCAAATGCAATGGCAAGGGCACACGGAGTGCCCAAGTCCTTCTCTCTCAAATCCCACCGAAGCAACTAATGCTAGGGAGGAAAATGAGAGGAAGAACAAGAAGGAGAACACCAAGAACTCCAAGATCTAGATCCAATGGGTTCCCCTCACATAGAGGAGAAAGTGATTGGTGGAAATGTGGATCTAGATCTCCTCTCTCTTTTCCCTCAAAAACTAGCGAGCATCCATGGAGGGATTGAGAGTTAGCAAGCTCGAAGAAGGTCAACAATGGGGGAAGAACACGAGCTCAAGAGATGAAGTAGAATGGGGAAGAAGACCCCCTTATATAGTGGGGGGAACAATCCAACCGTTACCCCCACTTCAGCCCCGCAGAGAGCGGTACTACCGCTTGGCCAGCGGTACTACCGCTTGCCCCTATAAGCGGTACTACCGCTCCCCCTCGCGGTACTGCCGCTGGGCCCAGAGCGGTACTACCGCGGTGGCAGGGCGGTACTACCGCAAACGAGCGGTACTACGGCCCCCACTGCCGCGGCTAGTACCGTAGAACCCGACACGAAAAAAGACCCCTCGAATCGAGGCGGTACTAGTACGAGACCGCAGCGGTACTACGGCTGGGGGCTACCAGCGGTACTACCGCTCTGGGGCGGTACTACCGCTCTAGAGCGGTACTACCGCTTGTAGCACCCAAGCGGTACTACCGCTTCGGCCCGCAGTACTACCGCTAGGACCAAAACTGCCATAACTTCTGCATATGAGCTCCGAATTGAGCAAACTCAAGCTTGTTGGAAAGAGGAAGACGAGTAGCATCAAAACAGCGACTGGTTATAGTACGAAGAGGCAGGGGAGGTATGCCAACAAATAGAGGAGTGAAACCTCCAACCGAGAAGAACCGGCATAACCCCCAACATTGAAAACATCATAGAAGATGCGAGTGAACTCCGTTTTCGATGAACTCGAACTTGTCATCAAGATGACCATAAGCTCCAAAACTCACAAGGAGAAGAACCAAACAAGAACCAATAAAGATGATGCAAGGATGCAATGGTTTGAGCTCTCTATGAACGATACGATCAAGCTACTCATCGAGAGCCCCCCTTGATAGTACGGCAATCGATCCTATAACCCGGTCTCCCAACTACCATCATGAGACCGGTAAAATAGAAAACCTATCAAGAGCAAACCTTTGCCTTGCACATGGTCCACTTGAGCTAGATGATGGCGATCTTGACTCCCTCAAGTTGGACCACCTTTTTTGGTTGCGTTGGCTCGATGAAGACTAGTTGATTGCTCCCCCATGCTCCACTATGGGTGAGCCACTCTTCCGCACATCTTCACAAGTCCATTGTCACCACAATGGACAGCAAGCTTCAAGCATTTGATCTCTTCATGATGCTTCACTTGAACTTGCACACCGCAACATCTTCACAAGTCCATTGTCACCACAATGGACGACAAGCTTCAAGCATTTGATCTCTTCATGATGCTTCACTTGAACTTGCACACCGCAACCTAACCCCACAAAGAACTCTCACGAAGATCATGGGTTAGTACACAAAGCGTAATTGACAATGCTCACCACACCATGGGATCGCTTGATCCCTCTCAGTACATCTTCTACGCTTTGTGAGTTGATCAAGTTGATTCACTCTTGACTTAGTCTTGATCAACCATGAATCTTTTCAACTCTCTCATTTGGATGATGTCTTGAAGATATACATGAATGATCACACAATCTTCTTCTCCAAGACATGCTTGCAATAAGCTTAACTCTCACATGACCAATCTTTGGATAATTCCTTAATAACACCTTGGTCACCACATAAACTCCTTGAAACCAACACATGAACTTCAAGAAATGCCTATGGACAAATCCTTCAAATATAACTCAAGGCAACCATTAGTCCATAGAGATTGACATCAATTACCAAAACCAAACATGGGGGCACCGCATATTCTTTCAGCAGGGAACACAATAAATAACAGAGCAATCAAAACATCACAAAGCATAATATGGCAATACGCGGTGCTAGGGGTGACCTAACGCAATAGTGGGTGCTACTGGCGAAGGGGGGAAACATCCGGGAAAGTATTCCCGGTGTTTCGCGTTTTCGGACAGATGAACCGAAGGGGGAAAGTTGCGTGTTCGCTATGCTAGGGATGTGTGGCGGACGAACAGGCTACGTATCCGGATTCATCTTGTTGTTCTGAGCAACTTTCATGTACAAAGTATTTTAATCCGAGTTGCGGTTTAATTTCTACGAATGGTTGAAGTTTATACAATATTAGGGAAATATCTGGATTTGAATTAAAATGCCTAAATTACTTTTTATACACAAGAGGGGGCTAGCCCATTAGAATGACACTGGGGTCCAGGGGGTCCAGTCAGCAGGCCAGTCAAACAGTTGACCAGTCAAAGTTGACTGGTCAACAGGGTCAAGGGGACCCACTGTCATTGGCACATGTGTTGATTTTATTAATTCGATTAGTTCAATTAGTGGTGGGGCCCAATTGTCAGTGAGACATAATTTTATCAATGGATTTAATTGTTTAGATTAGACCAATTAGCAAGTGGGGGCCCATTAGTCAGTCTGTTAAGTGTTGGGTTAGTTTTAAAGGCTGGTTAGGCCTGTTGTTAACGGCGGTGGCTTTGGCCACGGCGGACGGGCTCGGGGGAGCCACAACGGAGGGGCTCCCTGCAGCAGCAGCGGCTGGAGCCGACACGGGCGCGGCCAGCGACCGGCGGCGGCGGCAGGGTCGTGCGACCGGGCGGGGCAGTAGCGGCGGGGCGTACACAGGCGAGCGACGAGCGCGGGTCGTCCGGCACGGGCGCAGGCAGGAGCAGAGCGCCGGCGCAGGGGGAAGGCAGCAGCAGTGGGAAAGTGGGGGCCGGTGGCTGGCGCGCGGCATGGGGGAGGGGTGGAGGAACGCCGGGAGCTGCGGCGGGCGGCGCAGTTCGCGAGCGGCCGAGCGGCGACGGCCACGCGCGCGCGGGTATA